>NW_008677582.1:269575-269961 GCF_000695815.1 Acanthisitta chloris | reverse complement strand
AAAAAATCATTAAAACACTCTTCAGATTTTTTTTAATTTACTTCCTTTCAAATTGGATTGAATACAGACAGGCCCATGACTGATATTGTTTGGGAACTTTAGAGTTTAGTTTCCAAAACCAGGAGATATATAGACACAGGTAAAAATAAATTCTCCTGTTCTTATTAGTTTCTTTAGGTTTAGATCATTATCTGTACCTTTAAAAAAATAAACAAAGCCTATGGCTTTGGTAATACTTTTTTCTGCAGTGCATTTCCTGGTTCAAAATAATACTCCAAATTACCTTTAAGCATGAATTATTATCTTATATCCTCTTAGGATTGGCACAAAATCATGCAGTTGAAAGGAATTTGAAAATGATACTTCACAAATTATGTAATCAGAAG
>NW_008677582.1:265534-269512 GCF_000695815.1 Acanthisitta chloris | reverse complement strand
CTATCTTTCTATAGAAGGTTTTAAAGCATCTAAGATCTTTATCTTTTATCAAGAATATTTTATTTTGTCATATTTTTGTTCTAGCTTATGAGAAAAGGCTCAAAATTTAAAGCAATTTATTTATGAGTGCTGTTCCCCCAAGTTTGCCTGTGCTCTGGTGACATGCTTTTATAGAAAAACTGTCCCCTAGAGGCTAACTTTTAACATGTAACAATTCCTTTTGTGATATTTTTATTAAATAATATTCTCGAGCAAAATTTTGAACATTTTGGAACATCCCTATCTCAGATGAGAAGTCTAATTCCAAACACATTCTACAGTAGAGGAGTGCCACAGCTTTTTTGATGAAAAAGTAGGTGGAATTTATTAGCGTGGACCAAGAAAAGTATGTTTTTATTGGGCCTCTGCCCAGATATGACTAGTCTTTACAGCTAAAACAAGAAGAGAAAGAGGAATGCCTGAATCAATGTGTGCATATAGGTTCAGCTCATGTATAGGTGCCTGCCATAGACATTACCACCTAAGTGGGTGATGTTGATCAGAATTTTAACTAAACTAAACCCAGGGTCTTGCTATGGCAAGTGTCAGACAATTTTAGGACTATTATCTAGTTGCTCTATACCCCTCGTTCTTCCAGTCAGTCAGCGAGCTTATCGTCCTGAGGAAGACAATTCAAAAGAGTTATTTCTAAAAAAGGTGTATTGTGGGCAAGCGTAAATTATAATTCCTACTTCAGTGGCCCTGGGATAGATGCCATCCTGAGTAGTTAGCGGCTGCCTGGCCAGCCTTGGCACAGCCAGGAGGAAAGTCTACCCCCACAAGCACACGTTGCAGAAAGCACACGAGGACTCAGGTAAGGCGTATGAGGAGGGATGGATGCAGTTGTTACTCAGCAACACATCTGAATGGAACATGTATAGAGAGCTTTGTCTATTGTGCTGCCTTTTCAAACTGAGTCGATAATGCCAGTGTCGGTTTCAAGCGAAGCGTGTGCCAGATTACAGATAGCTAGCAATGGCATTTGAGAGCTGTTAATTGTGAAACTTGAGAAGAAAATGTGCACATTCTTTTTCAGAGTGCTATTCGAATGATGCCCTTTTTATCCCAGAACACTGTGGGTTTCACTTTTATTCTCTTCCCACATAAAATGCATGAAGTGCACCGAGTCTCTTTCACTTGGCAGCTTATATATTGCATTCTTTGCAGGGACTGCTTTGGCTTGTTAAAATGTACCCCATGTATTAAAATGAAATTGTCACTGTTGTGTGGTGCAACATAACATGGTTTGACACCAAGTGCCTGCAGCTACAGAAAACAGACTTTTATTGCATTTATTCTTTCAGAGACAAGAGTCTCTGAAGGCTCAGTGCAGACATTCGCTTAGTTAAATCTGAATGAAGCCAAAGTGAACAATCTAAGTCACTGTCTTTGTGCTTGTAGAAGTAGCCCGGCCCACATCATAAGCAGTGATGCAATCTGGAAGAGGCAATTTTTAATGATTCCACCTGAAACAAATGGGCAAAAGAATTTGAATTCCTCAGAGAATTAAATGGGCAGTCAGGATTTTTATTTTTTTCCTTTCTTTTTGGTAGTGTGGGGTGGTCCTTTGAACTCTGGCAAAATTGTATCCTGGGAGAGAAACTCCCACTTGAGCCACTCTTTTTTGACAGGAAGGATAGGGGATAAATTCATTTTAAAAAAATCTAGACTGGTGAGAAGTAAGCAATATATATATGTCAGCGGAGTCATTTTGTGGAGAGTACCTGGAGGTAAGCACTGGTGTATTGAAGGAGCATTGAACATGTTTTTTAAACAGAATCTTTCTAAGAAATTATTAGCTTTCCATTTCTCTCTTTCCTCCTTTCAAAGTTCCTAGACCTACTCTGTAGCAAAGTCAACTGTTCCCTGGACTAGTTAATTTACAGGACCTGGAAGAATGGTGAATTCCCAGATGTAGTATAACCATGATTTGGGATTTGACTATGTAGCTTTGTATTCCTTACATTTCTTCAAAAATATATGTACCTGTTAATGCTTTAATGTCTTGATGCTGAAAATTATCCTGAGGTCATGTGAGATGAACAGTAAGGCATTTCCCCTGCCAGTATTACATGTAAATTACTGTCTTACCCAGAATTTGACTTTGTTGCAATAGGCATATATGCATTGCCTTTGGTTTTGCTATACAGTCTGTCTCTGCAGGTTGTTTCTTTAACATTGTAATCCTTAATAATTGTTGTTTAATCCTCCATGTTCTTCTCCAAATCCTGTAATTATTTAATTTTTTTATGCCATTTGAAGTTATTTTGGGTGCACAAGGAATCTGCAAAAATGTCCTTTGCCTTCCCAAGCAGCACATGAGAGCATAAAGAATGCCCTAGTTCAGGGTGATCCCCTGGAGGCAAGAGGGGACTGTTCATTGACACTGCTGTGGCTCACACACAGCCAGGAGTGCAGCTGCAGACTGTGAGGGTGGCAGGTCCTCCTCGCAAGCCGTGCTGTACCCTAATGAGCTCAACCAGTTTCTTGAGAGAAATCGGCAAGAACAGCTTTGAAGATTTCTCTCAGCATCTGTGCTTGCTCTTTTTTCCTCCTTTTGCCTTTTGTTTTTGCTGACTGAGTACTTTCATGATAATCTAGTAACACATATTGCCTCTACCCAAATCCCACTCTCTTCTCTTTTCCAGAATGGAGTCTACAGAAAAATGTGAAGTAGTAATTCAACATTTTAATGGCAAATATCTGAAAACCCCACCCGGTCTACCAGGTAAGTCTAGCCATCATTATGAAATTTCAAATTCACTGAGGAGTTTAGAATACAGAAATACTGGAATTTATGTTGAGAGTGGCTTAGATTACTGCTCCTGACAGGAGGGCATATAACTTCCCTGGCTGAAGCCCATCTTTTATGACACAGCAACTTCTTTCTTGCCCAAGTTTGTAGTTTCAAGCATTTATACCTGACAGGAGTAAATTTAAGAACATACAGCATTCATGTTGTCTTACTGGGGTTTTTTCCCTTTTAGATGTTGATGGGGTTCTTTTTTTCCTAATTAGAGTGGCAACCAAATACCTAACTAGGTGTACAACTAGATCAGCAACTGTTGCAGGTTATAAAATAGCCAGCATTTCAGGTTGTAGTAGCTTTATATTGTTAAAAGGTATTAGTTAGTGTTGCTAGTTACTTTTACTAGTATTAGCAGCATAATCTATCAATACTGAGGGTATTTAAAATACTAGAATATCTTATACCATTTGCACTTGCCATAGCTTAATGAAATCCTGGCATTTTCTCACAATACCTATAGAATACATATATTGGTGTGTTTGTGCCACTTTGAAAGCAAAGTTCCAGCCATTATTTTACTTTTCAAATCTTCAGCTGTCATTGGTGTGTCCATCAGATGTGCAAAGTTTAGTGATCAGTTGCCTGATACTTAGTGCTTGACAAGACCACCCGAGGCCACAAATCTGCAAAGATTTCTCCTTCAAATTGTCTAAAGAACTGCATTCAATGAGCATGAAGTACATGCAAGAATTGTGTCCTAAGTTATTATCTCTTTCTTTTTCCCCCCTAATTTCCATTAAACTATTTTCTTTTTGGGTTACTTTCATTAAATTCCTCCTTATTCATTGCCTGGTTCTTTATGCAGAAGATGCACTAAATACTCTAATTAAAAGAGAGCCATCTGCACAGCTACTGTGTACAGTAATTGAATGCTGCAATGTACACATAAATTTTAGTTAGATCACCTTCATGAAAGAATATAAAAATTTTAGTACAAGCTGCAAGACTCCATTTTATTATTTCTTTTCCAAAAGTAGTCACTGACAATTTTTCTCAGCACCAACTAATGAATTACACCACCAGCTTTGTGAAATACAACAGACTGGGGCTGCATAGAACAATGAGCAAAGCAACATAGGCAGAGAAAGTAAACCTTTGGCATGCCTTTCTGTATGCATACATTGAGTCCC
>NW_008677582.1:193513-265509 GCF_000695815.1 Acanthisitta chloris | reverse complement strand
GAGTGTGAATAGCAAGGAATCAGGAAGTCCAGCTTTGTCATTACAACCCTGCATGCTCCATGGTCACATTCCCAGTTGTCTTAGAGAGGTTACATCATTAGGTCTGGAAATAAAGTGGAATATTCTTACAGCACCTGCTTGAGACAAAAAGGCTACATGGTAAAGAATGAAACTAGAAACTGAAAATAATTTTTTCATCTTTTTAATTTTTAAATTAATCAGGAATATACTGAGTATTCAACACAAACAATGTGGGGCATCAAAACAGAAGTCTTGACAAGATGGCATGATTACTTCTGTTCCAGGAGACACACTGAAATTGGATTTTAATGGCTGTAACTTTTGATGCTTTTTTAAAGGACATGAATCAGCTCTTAGTTTCCTGGAGAAGGTGTCCATGTAGAAAGATTGTCTCTTATGTTTCTCCATGATTTTTGTTATCAGATGACACTTAGTTGCAAGTATTATTTGAGAAGTGACAATTTTAAGAGTTTTAATTTACTTTAGTACTGTTCAGATGCAGATAAAGCATAATGCAGCTTGGGGCAAAGTCCAGTAACTGAACTCACTCAACTATGCACTAAGTATCTCAAATTTTGTGTCAAGTTTTGAGAGACAGAATTTGTAGCTTCAAACATGTAATTAGAAATTGTCACAGGGTGTTTGAGCCACGTAAAACAAAGTATTTGTGCCTTGTTATTAGAGGAAGGCACTCTTTAAATCCATAACTTAAAGATTTGTTGTGTTCATTCCTCTTTTTAAGAAGCCAGAGGATAAACATGAGCACTCTAGCAGTTGAGTCAATTCAAGGGATACTGGCCCCTCATATTCATTTACCTTTGACCTGGTGCAAAAACCCCGACTCAATCTTAGTCTCTTCTTCTTGACATAGATTCCTGTTAAGGCTTGTATTCAGTTTATACGTCTATGCTATGAACCTGTATTTAAGCCTCTCAGCAAAGATAGAAGTGTTTTGCTTTACTGTCCTCCTGACAGCTGCTTATCTTCCTGCATGGAGCAGGAAGGAAAATCAAGTCTCCTAGTGTACTTGGAAAACAACAATCAGAGTCTGAAAATGATCCTCCCAGCATCTCAGTAATTGGCATAGAAAGAGAATCATCTCTAGTTATTGCTGTGACCTCTTTATGGATATCACTTAAAAAATGAGGAGCCAGAGAACATTAGTGGAAGTATGCAACACTATCTGTTATTAACCTCTGCTGCTCAAAGACCTGATCTTACTGAGAGAGAAAATTAATCAATCCTTTTAGGGTTAAATTACATTGATTTTGGATATTCAGCTGGATTTTTTAGGTGTAGCAGTGAACTGGGAGGGTTTTAAATTTTTGTCCGCATCTCCTCTCATCCAAGCTCTAATGTTCTGGTACAGGTTTGTCAGTGAATAGAAGGTTGCATAAGGCCCATAGAGGAAGCAATCAGCCTGGCTGCAGGCCATGTTGTACTACCCTGATTCCTGAGGCAGGAATACTGTGAGATTATGGACCAGACAAATCATTCTGGCAGCTCACTTTATCCATGCTGTGTTCCCCAGCTGGGTTCCCTGAAATGTGATCCTGGTGACACAGTGGGATGTATGTTTGTGAGATTACCATGTTTACAGGATGAAATGTTCACGTGTTGTGGGAGTGGTTTTGCCTGGTTACCAAGTCATGATAGAAGGAGGACAGGAGTAGGTAGCTTGTGGTTTTGCCTGGTTACCAAGTCATGATGGAAGGAGGACTGTAGGTAGCTTCCACATGATACTGAACAGCCCATCAGAAAGACTGGGCATCTTGGCTCTGACTTTCATGCCAGAATAAACCATGGGCCATGACTTAGTTATATCCTCCCAGAGTTATCTCAAACATTGATTTTTGAAGACAGAACTCTTTTTCAACTAGATTTTTCTTGGCAAATGAGATGTAAATTTAATTGGTTATATTCGTTTTCTGTTGGAAATTAGATGAAAGTTACAAGAGAGTCACTGTTGTATACCTGGATGTTTGGGTCCAGTCAGGGGTCACACATCTGAGCTGACCCAGGCCAACAATACAACAGGAGAGGGTAAAGCAGTGTGGCATCTTCAAGAAAAGAAGGGCACATAGGCAAACTCTGGAGGTTTTTTATTCTGTATGTTCCCAAGACATACAGACTTTGTAACTTCAACTACTGTCTGTCGTTTCTGAAAATTTGTAGAAATGAGCACTTGCAGCTCCAGACCACTCTACTTCAACCCAATGATTATGTAAAGGTTATTTTCTGGCTCTTGAAACATTTTGCTGGTTAGTTGTTTAATGCGTAAGTAAATTGAGCAGCATTGTGTCTATGTTAATGAATTATTCTCATTAAAGGGCCTTCTCCATCTAACTAGTTGACTTCATTGCATTCCAAAAGGAATTGCTCGACTGTCCTGCTTGCTCAACTAACAAACATTTCATGATGTTCGGTCTTGGGATGTACAGTACAAAATAATTGGTTGCCCCATAAATAATTAGTTAATATCTTTGCATTTCTATCAGAATGAGAAAGTACAGTTGTCTCCAGAAATCTGCAGACTCTCATTGCTTGGCAGATTCCATGGGAACTTCATAAATATTCTGAGTAGCTTTGATTGGTTATTATCTTAGTGGGGTTTATTTGTGGGCTTTGGGTTTTTACGGGTTTTTTTTTTCCCCTTTATTAGCACTGCTTCTCTGAGATAAATAGACCAGGATCTACTGGGTACATTTTCTCCCCACAGAGTGCAGCCCTATGTGAAACTAATTATATAGGGTCCATATTGCCACTCTGAAAAAGAAATGAATGCATCAGGCTATAGTGCTGTATGTCTCCATCGGGGTGTGAAGAGCACTACTAATGATGTAGGTAGCTCCCTCTCAGTCTTCAGTGCTGCATCTATTTTTGCTAATCTATGGCATTTTGCAATCACTGATTTCAAATACAAAATCCTAGCTTGTCTCTCAGTAACAAATTGATTGATCTTTGGATGGGCAAGCTTAGGGTACAATCTTTATATAGAGTTTTTGTTCATCTCCCAGTATCCTTGGATGTCTTTAAACAACTTCATGTCCTCTTTCTGAATAAATGCAACGATTTAGCAAGTTCTTACTTTTCTCTTTGGAATTTCACAGCAACATGCCTCAACTGCAGTAATTACCCACTGGTGATGCGTCCATTATGCTCCCTCACAGCATTTTCTAGTAATTGTAGTACTTCCTAAATTTCATTTGCTTTGTAAATGCTTTTGTTTGTCAAAGGACATTGGCCAGTTCCTATCTCAGGGAAAATCTAAAACCAGTGAGACACTTGAATGCTACAGTGCATGTTCGAGAATCATCTTCTTCTATAGTACCTCTGTGGGGCTTCTATGCCAAATTTTAATGCCAGGTTACAAGTATCTGACAAAAAGAAAGAAGAGGCAAGTACTATTCTTCCATAGGTTAAGAACCCCAAAAGTATCAAGTGACTATGGTATTTTGAGACTGAATTTACAGAGCAGAAAGTCTTAAATAAAAAGAAATTATCTGCAGATGTACTTGCAAATACCTCATATCTTGCTTTAGCTGGTAATGGCTGTGCTTCTTTTTTTTTCTTGAAAGATTCCCAAGCACTGCATTTTTATGGTCCCATTTCACCAGAATTAATGGATATTTTCTGCCTCTCTCCTTAGTTTAAATATTTTTCTTAGGTCATCTCTTAGATTCTTCCGCCAAGGAATGTAAATTGAAGTAGTTAATCTTTGCTTCAGAGAAGTAGACTTAGAACTTGGAATACTGTATTCAAACCAATGTCTTTTCTAGGAGATTGTGGCTAAAATGGTAATGAGAAAACAGTATTCCAGTTGAGGGTTAACTGTGCTCGATGAATAGTAACATTTTCCTCTGTGTTTCTTTTCTTTTAGTAGACAAACAAATGCTATCTTGTTTGTCATTAGTGATGCTGTAAATTGTTTTTCTGAGTGAATGAACTTAAAATATTTTGTTTGATAACTTTTTAGCCTCTGTGTCTTGGTGCTTTATCTTTTTATTTAATAGTCTGTTCACTTGTATGCATAAAACACTGAAAAACTCTTCCAAATCTATATTCTTGGAGCATTTGTCTTGCTTTATCAAGGTAAGTAATACATTACTGTAAATATCCTTGTCTTTCTATCTCGCTGTCTGTATATAGGTCTATGTATTTGACATTTAAACAAGACAAAGCAGCAGCCAAGTGTATAAACTAAGTGTTGGTTTGTAGTTATCTTAAAACATTTGTTGAATACTACAGAGAACTTAGAATAAAGGGTTTTCAGCTAGGTTTGGTAGCCGTAATACCCAGTGAAGCTAGTTTAAAAAGGGGTTATCTTTTACATATTGTTATCCTCAAAAATTATCTTTATTCAAAACCCCCAAATTCTCTCACTTGTATTCTCAGTTTCTTTCATGTATATGATATTAATGCTATCTGAATCTTTTACATTGTCTACCTTCTAAGAATTCAGGTTTGTAAATACTTCTATTGTTATCTGCTGACTGCACTATATAAATCCTTCCCTACTGTATCAGAAAATATGATCCATGTAAAGACCTTTGTAAAAAATAACCATTTAACAAATTTTCTATTTATTTGTCCCATTTCCAATTCCTGGCTGGCATTTTTTATGGAATTGCTGTTATCTTTCACTTTCTGTGCTCCATGAATGCACATGCTCAGCTCATTGTTAGCAGAAATTTCTTTTACATCTTGAACTCTCTGAACATTTTTTTAACTTGTGTCAGTTCCCAGTATTCATCTTTGACAGCAGTTAAAATCTCTGACTTCTTCTGTGGTTGTCCTGCTGATGACCACGAGGCCACTATAACCCCATCCTGCTTTGGACCCCAGGAGCTTCCCATGCCCTCAGCAACGTGCTGGCACAATATCCAGCTCAGGTCTCTCTGATAAACTGGTTGGTGCAGAATGGGCTCTGTGGGCCTATTGCCTGGGTCATGTTGGATGTTAAGTGATGCCTCAGCAGTATGTGCATCTGTCAGAAGAGACTGTCCCTAGGGAATTGGAGTTTCATTTTCTGGACATCACATAATGGTTAAGATCGCATGGACTTTGCAGAAGGTGGTCATACAGATGGACTTTCTAACCAAGAAACTACAGAATGAGTACTGAATTAGTAGAAAATATAAAGCCTTTTGCTTAGAAAGCAGTTCCCTGGTTAGATCTCTGGGGGTTTGGTTTGTGGCTTGTGTGGGCTTCTATGATGTGGCCACCCTCATTGCTGCTCCATGTTCTGCCCACCCTTTTAGAGCCACAGCTGTCACACACCACCAGCACAGGCTCCTGGCTTTGCCCTCCTTCTGCTACTTGGCCAATTATCCTTTGTAGTTAATCCAGCCTGTCCAGACTCTTCAGCAATAGATTTCCAATAGGCTGGGAATTCAACTGAAATCAAGTGTTTCTTGGACTGTCTCCTTACTTTCAAAGATAGCCTTTATAAGTCTGATGATATTTGTTTTGCTTCATGGCATTCTTGAGAGTTTCAAATGTGAAGCCTGTCATTTTGTATCACTGAATCAGACAAGTTTCTCTGTCTTTAGCTCCTTTTCTTTTATTTCGTCTGAATTATGTTTATGTAACCTTCAATTGCCCTTGTTGTGCTGACATTTGTGTAGATGTTTCTGGTTTCATAGCACTCATTTCCATGTCATGCTGCAAAGATCCATTCCAAATTTCCTAGATTTCTCAGAACTTGAAAATTGTATATTCTTTATATTCTTTAAAGGCAAGAAATATTTAAAAAAAAAAAAAAAAAAAGAAAAAGAAAAAAGAAATTTCTATCTACTCAAGATTTTCTCTTATTTCCATTTAGCTCAAAAAATACTCCTTTTGGTCAGGAGGATACAAAATTAGATGTTTACCCAGTAAACCCCAATAGTTGGTATGCATGTATTTCTTGGAGGAACATGAACTAATTTGTTTTAGATATTTGAAGGTATGTATCAGTGCTGAATCACGTAGTTTGAACTCAGGAGGGAAGTTGTGTGAGAGAATAGAGAGTGTTGACATTGTCTAAAGTCTGCTTTTTCCAAAACAGATGAAGTTGTTGGTGATGGGGACAGGATCAAAAATCTGATGTGCTACATATTTATGTTGTGTTTAATTTGAGCTTGGCGTGGTCTGTAAGTTCATAGGAAAAGAATCATATCTTCTTGTATTTTCAATAAGCATATGATGAAATATGAGTTTTGTAATCTGGCTGTATAATTAGGGAGAAAATCTTTCACAGGGTTAGGTTTTTTATTACTTTGTAACTAGAAGTAATAAAAAATGCATAAGATCAGTTTGTTTGTGATATCACAATAATTCAGGTCATGATGTATAAACTGCATTACTGCAGTTAGGATTAAGATCTTTCACTTGGTTTATAAGAATAAAAGTTAGAGAACAATATGGCATATCAATGAGAAAAGATTATTCTTTGTTTCTTCCTGTCACAGTATCACCTGTCATATCTTTCCTAAGATTTCCAAAAGTCTACAGCGTAAACAGAGAATTGCATTCCTTTCTCATTCATATTTAGTGCCAATGAACTGTGCCACAGCTTATCTAAACTAATTTTAAATTTATACCTTTTTCTTTTAATTCAAAGTACATTTTTTTGCTGTTAAGAGTGACTATGTAAATCTTCTAATTCAGAAAATCCATTTTTTTATGTGCAATGGCAGATAGATTTGTTTATGAACAAAAAGGTCTCTTCTGTGTGTTATTGCTGCATAACCAGCACAGCTGAGAGCATGTGCACTGAATTCTGTCTTGCCTCATACATCAGCAGGAGAAGTGTCGACAAGTTTCTGGTCCAGGGACAGTGCTCTTCCTTGGATGCAATTTTAAAATCCAAGACAAGACAGACCAGTTGCGCAGGTGTTATGGCAGGCAAAATTTATGAGCCAGAAAGATTCACAGCTTGAATTTCAGATTGTTTAGGTCTAACGGGCTGGCAATTTAAAACAAAGCAAAATAAACAAATAAAAACATGCAAATCAGAGCATGAAACAATGTGGAACATTGTAAAGTAATTTGTACGTGATTCAAATTTCAGGGAGGAATTCTGCTTTTGTATCAGCTGTGGCCAGCAGTGGCACAACTCCTCCTGTTTCTTCCTCTCCTGCATTACTTTATTGGTCCCTTCAGGACACTTTAAATGATGGAGTACATCTGCTTTGCAGACCCTACTGCTGCAGTATAGTGTTGTCACACCTGAGCCAACTAGTTTAAAACGCATTTGAAAAAACAACTTGAGCAAGGCTGAGCACAGACTAAGCACTCGAGCTCATAATGTGTTATGCTCAATATTATATCCAGCAAGTGGTTTACGTGGTGGTTTTTTTTATAACTTAGGAAAACTGTTTCCCTTTCAGTACTTTCATAGAAAAAAATCTTCTTTTCCTTCTCCCTCCCTCCTACATTTCCACCTGTTTTCACATTAAACACTTTTAAATTCGAAGTATAGAGAAGTTTATGTCAGAAGTTTCAGTGTAAAACTTTGCCCCGTAAATTCTTACTAACCTGAACAAAAAAATTTTATTGATGCTGAACAAAGTACAAATAGATATTTTTTTACATGCTCTTTTCGGCATCCATATTTCAGCCAAAAGTGGAAGCCTCTAGGATTTAACTTTTCAGATGTCCCAATAAAATTGGAGTATTGATTTTTCACACATTTTGGAACACCTCTGTAAATCAATAAGCATCCAGCTGATGTGCCTTCAAGCACCCTTGGGTGGCAGACAGCCTCATGGAGCCTCTCAGGTGGTTTTGCTCCATCAGGGCTGGTAAAGAGCATTTTCTATAATTGCATTTTTATTACCAGAACTTGTGAAGAATTAGGTGGCTTGAAAGTGAGGATATGTAACTGAATTTCTGAGTGCTTTTGCGAACAGAAGCAGACTGCAGGTGCTTGGTGTGTCCTTAAGTGCTTCAGGAAAAAGTTTGTGCTGATACCTTTAGGGAGGACTTTGTAGTGAGAGAGGGAAGGCACATACAAGAGGAAAAGAGTACACAGGGCCTGTCCTCCCTTCCTAGTCTTGCCTTTCTGCCATTCTCCCTCCCTCCCTCCAAAAGTAAATCTGCCCTTGCCACCAGAGGAGCATTGAGGACTCTTTTGCAGAGCTTTCCCCCTGAGAGCATGAAGTGGCATGAAGTGCCTGAAGTAGCACATGAAGATCTTTCCCTTTGGGATTCATCCAGACAAAGTAAGATGAGTGGTATCACAACAGCAATTTCCATATGTTTTGAATACCAGGAGCCTCTTTCATAATTGAAACCTCTCTCTCCCCTTTCCATATGTTTAGAATACCAGAAGCCTCTTGTGTACTAGAAGTCTCTCTCTCCCCCTTCTCCTCGAACAGTATTGTGAAACAGAGAAAAGCCATTCAACCTGAAAGTGCTGGAAATGCAGGAGTCTAATATTCTATTTGATTTTTTTTTGTTTGCCACAACAACGTCATTAGGCTGGTCAGCAGGCCTTAGCAGCTGTAAAAGCCCCATTTCTTAGCCATTTCTGTTAGTCTTTCTTGTTTGAATGGCAGCATTTGATCACAAGATCATAAAAAGGTCTTGCCCAGGTTCAATCACAGGAACTTGAAAGAGGGGCAAAGCAGCCTACATTTTATTAGGAGTGCCTTAGTGTCTCTCATGTGTCTGCAATTTACCTTCTACAATGTAAAAGGCAGCAAGAGGGAGGAGAAAGGTGATGGATATCTGATTTTACATTTATCCTTTTTGTTAAAGCTCATTAAAACAGCATTTTATATGTTGCCTTCCCCTACTATGAAGTGTATAATCTCGAGTATGTAGTATTTTCAGGATTGCTGCTGTTCAGCAAAGAAAAAGAAACAAAAAAAAAAAAAAACAAAAAAAAAACCAAAGAGAGCAAAGGGGGAAAGGAGTAATTTAACTTTTAGATTGTGCAGATATGGTATGAGAAAATACTTTTCAGAGGTCAAGTTTTACAAGCCTTACTTCACATAAGACTTTTGCATTTGAAAACGATGCAAGTTTTAACCACAAAAAAGCACAACCAAGAAAACATATCCCAGTTGTCATAGGTGGCTCTTCAGTTACAGTATTGTATAACTGAATACAGTCAGCATGTTTATCAATTAGATTACTGATTACATTATGAATTCACTGATTCTGAGCCTTTTTTTCCTCCGACTTTTCTCTTCCCTGTCTTTCCTCCTCATTTTCTTTCTTCCTTTCTTCTTTTCTCCTCTTCTTCTCCCCCCCTGCCCCCTCTCAGTAAACACTGTAACTTTGGGATCATGTGTGAAGTTTCCTAGTTCAGAGATGACACTATAAAAGTTTGAAATAAGTATTCAAATGAAGAAAATATGACCCAGCAGCCCAGTAACTGTCTTCTTGTCTGGATTTCCCCCTCCAATGTCACCCAATGTAACAACACCATGAATGAGCCCCTGTCCTCCAAAGCACTCTCCTTCAGCAAATTCTCCATCAGATGAGCTTTACATTACAGTATGATGAAAGCCTCAGCACTTGGGATTTTCAAAAGAAACTTAGTAGCATAGGAGTAAACGTATTGTTTTTCACTGGTGTAGGAGTTGATGTAATTGGTTATTTTTATCTCTAATTTATCTTGTTTCAGACTAGCCTCAAGGATGGCTCTAATAGAAACCAGGGAAAAGTGAGTTGGATTCTTTAAAAGCAGAGAGTATTCTTGCCTGTGAACCAAGAACCACCAAGAAACTTGCCTTTGCCTTAAGAGGTTGCAATTCCAACAGGCACGGTGTGTGGTGGATGCAAGTTTAGGTTGAGCAGTTCCTTTTCCATATGAGTTATCTTTATTTCAGCATACTGCATATAATGTAAGAAAGAATAGTCATTAAAAAATCTTAAATGGATTTTTTTTGATTGAGATCTTGGTAGACAGTTTTTCATTTATGTAAGTATATGTTTTGCCTGCCTGTAGTTTCAACCAAATACAGTCTTTTTGTGCATCTCATGACCCAGGTTGCTGGTTTTAGAATTGTATGCTGGGAGTCTCATCCAAAGTTGGATTGAGTTTTTGTGCTAAGAAAAGAAAAGATGTAGGTGGGACAGAAATAGTTCAACATGGAAGTTATTGAATATATTGGAGGTGCAGTGTGTCTGAAATTTAATTCTAAAGCTTTTTTTCCCCCAAGGTTTTGCTTGTTTGCTGGCTTCAGAAAAGTAAAAAATGTTCAGCACCCATATAAATGTACATAGTGAGAGGTCTGACTCAGGATTCTGCTGTTTTGATCATTTTGTGTGATCTTTGATTCCAGAAGGTTTTTCTGAATGCCAGAGTAGTGACACAAAGGAGGCTTTTTTATAAGTAGGTTCCATACTACTCCTCTGATATCTGTTCCTAATTTAATATTGTTGGTATTTTTTGAAGTAGTTTGAGTGAGTGGTACATTGGTCCCATTAATTTGCATGGATACTTAGGTATTGAAGTATTTTAGGCTTAATTGAAACTATTGACCATTAATCAACATTAATGTAACCAAGTGTATGAAAATTAATAGATGGAGTCAGATTGTCAGACCTGGGAAATAAAACTTTCTCTATCTAACAAAAACAACTTGGAAGCTGAAAACTTCTATTTGTCACACGAGAAAGTTCAACTCAGGATCAGGAAAAAGATCCACCCTTCCTTTAAAGCCAGAGTTTCAAAAAGACGCTAATTATATTGATTTAGATAGTGGTTTTTGTTCAACAGATGTTCTTCTCCTAGGAAATACATGAGGACCACCAACATACTTCAAACAGACCCCAAAAAAAGAGCAGTCACCACATAATGGTTTTCAGTCACCACTGACGGATCTGAATCAATGGTTAATTTGTTATCTCGTTACCATTTCTCATGCATTAGATCCTGTACCTAGCAGTGAACAGGAAAACCTTTCCGCCCGATTGCTGTGCATCTGCTAATAAACACAAAATTCTATTTATTTTCATGTTCTAACTTTCTTCAGGGGAAAAGCAATAGATGCAGAGACTAGCAGTAACTTCTGTACAAGATTGCCATTGTACTTAGCCCTTTTTCCAGAAACGCAATGATTCCCAAGCAGCCCAGTCTCAATCTGAAACCTGTAATAGTGCTCTAAGGAGGTATCATGAAAGGCTTTAGTCAGCACAAGTACATTTAATAAAACTAAGTGTGGCTGTCAGAACTTACAAACCCTAGTTAAGAAATCAGAGTAACTCAGTTATCTAACACAGCTGATGGATTCCAGATAGGGGTCTATCGACAGTTTATGTACACCATGTAAGAAGAATGTGGCGGGGAAAGACCAGTCAGGGGAAGAGATGATGCCAAGTTCATTAGGATGTCTGTCCTTCTACCAGACCTGTGGGCAGAGAGACCTTTGTTAGGCACCATGATGAAAACCACAGAGCATGCTTTCTGTGAGGGAGATGCAACTGCTGGAATTATTGTACATTTGGTCTTAACCAGGCTTAACCTGCACGAACAACTACTTGAAGAGCAGCTGACTGCATCTCACTTCCCTTGCCACTGAGCACCTTGGAGAGAATATCTCAATTATGAAAATGATTGTCCATCACTCTTTTCTGTTCCCAGCAGGCTTAGTGCAGTGTGTCTTCCCTGCAGCTAGAATTTCCTTGCTGTCACCATCTCTTTTATGCGAACATTTCAAAAATTTCCTCCCTGGCTTTTGAGCAGCCTCAGCTGCACTGAGCTTCTAGTAAATACAATCCTGCATCTACATGTCCTGGGCCTGCAGTACTAGATCAACACCGTCTGTGTCTTGTCATTTATCCACTCCTGAACGAAGAGTTTTGCTGGATGATGACACATCACAGATTCCTCCACTCTTCGTAGGCAGACTCAGCTCCAATGACTTTGACCTAGAGCCTGTCCGTTGTTGTCTTTTTCTCAATGCAGAGTCAGAACTGCTTAATGTTTTAGTCTGTGACAGATTAGACAGGAGAAACCTTCTGTTGTCTGATAACCTCTTTTGATAACAAGTTAGTATCATTGGAGCTAAATCTGTATGACAGATACTCATCTGTTCTGCTTGGGCTTATTGAGCCCTGATATGTGTGTAATATTTTGACTTGAATATGCCTTGCATTGCTGGGTTTTGTAGATGAGTTTACAGTCCAAGAAGCTGGGAAAATATGAGTTGTGGTCCCACTTGTCATGCCGGAACTGTTGACAAGCCCATTTTCCATCAAAGCTGATTCTCACAGGATTGTGTGCATGTATAAATACATATGTTTGGGTTTTTTTATTTGCCTCCTGAAGTCTCATTGATGACCTTGATTGAGAAAGGTTTGTTAGCACATACTTCAATAACCCGTATTGAAATTTTAAAATCATGCTTGATTTTTTTAACCTGAACAGCACTGGTCTTCCAGGTCTGAAACTTCCACATAAAGAGTAAAAGAGCAGCTGGGTGAGAGCACAAAATTCATTTGCTAACATCTGACAAGATTTTGAAGGATGTTTTTTATCTTTTTCTTAAAGACAAATGAAAGTTAATCGTTTTGGATAAGTCAAAATCAATTTCTCTGAATTGGCTGAGCAAGCTAAGAACTCCTCTGAACCACCAAATTTATAGAGATATATTGACATCCAGTTGCATTAAAAACAGTTCTGTTCTTTTTATACTTTAAATGCTTTGGACACTTTTGTTTGTTCTATATGCATATCTGTTTCTCTTCCATTCAGTGTCCCTAATAGTTGACCATCTTTCACATGAATTATCTCACAGGATAATATACAGAAAAATATTTTGCCATTCTTTGTCAGGGAAGGTGAGACTAAAGAAGGGAAGATATCATATAGGAAATTTGGAGTTCTTAGAGTAATAAGAATAATTAATACATAGCATTTTCAGATACTTTTTCACTAGCAGATCTCAAAGAAATCTGGTTTTTAATCCTGCATCTTAGTGCAAGCTCATTAACTCTTCTTAAAGTCAGATTGTATTCATTTTGATGGTTTTGATGGATTTTATTTAGGTTTTAGTGATTATAAATCTGTTTTCCTAGGTAATCCATTTTAAGGAATTAAGTTTCCTGATATTTTACCATTGTGTGCTGATTTTTGAGACCACTGCTGCCTGCATCTTCCATCTGGATACTGCTTTTAATTTGTTGGCATGTGCTTTTGTGCTGAAATACCTGTCTCTTGGAATTAGATCTCAGCTGAGCTGGATGGGGAATTGAGCCATGAATGTTAACAGTCAGTTGCCTTAGTTCATTTTTACAGGCTTCTGCAGTTGAGCTTAGCTCTTAGAAAAGGACTTGTGTTCCTTTCAAAGAGGATATCCTTTTGCTCTTGTGGCACTTTAAAGGTCTGTCCCTAATATCTGCCAAAACCAAAATAACAATTCCTTAGGTATTTCCTGTTTTCTCTTGTTAAGAACTCAAAAGCATCTATCAACTTAAAACAGTTCCTCCTCTTCCGTGCTAGGTTTTAAAAGTTGCGTCAGGCTTAAAAACAGCCAGTTCTTAGCACATTCCCTTGGATTCAACATCCTGATAGATTTTTCTTTTACTGTTTGATATTCAGTTTCATTCTTTTTGCTGTGTCTTGAAATTTTTCCCTGGTTTTTGCCTGTTTAGAAATCTCAAAGCTCTATTCCAGACAAAAAGGCAGTCTTTATTAGATTCTCGTTTTCATTTCTTGGTTAAAGGACTTCCCCCCCTTTTTTTCCTAATGTTTTTTTTCCCACCCTTATTTGCCTTAAAATTGATTGCTCATATCCATGCACAGTGAGATGACAGTTCTGAGAATGTACTTGGGCTTGTGAGCTCACAGGAAGAGGGTGCTGAGGAATAGGCACTGAGCGACATCATCACTGCTTTCCCATGGCTCTTACTGCTTGGTTGACAGCAAAGATTCTAATCTACTCTATTTATATGTTATGATTATTGGGGTTTTTCACTGTATCAAAATGAAAAGGGAGAAGTTTGGCATCCCTGAGCAGTAGATTATTAGTAGTATTATTTTAACAGCCCACAGAACCCATTTTTCCTCGTGAGACTTTAACTGCTTGTCAGAGTCCAATAATCTCTGAGTAGGTTCCTTCAGATATTTCACATGAGAAGAGTTCAATGTTTTAACATCATATTTGTTTAAAGACATTTGACATTATATGGAATTGTGATTGTGTTTGTATGCTCCACCATCACAAAGTGGGAGGTTTTGTCTTCATTAGAGTAGTCCCAAACACAGATTGAATAAAAAGTAACCTAGAAATTTTTAGACGGCCTGCATAGTGAGGCAATCTTACTGTTTGTTTCCTAACAGTTTGCATTCTGCTACTTAATTTGTAGGAATGAATGTTGCAAATTTTTTCCCATGCTAAGTCATGAGTCTCATTTTAGCCACTACTTTTGAAGGACAAATCTTAATATTTAACTAAAATCAAGTCCTGACATTGTTGGGGGAAGAGGAGAGCCTGCATAATGCTGGGAGTTATTTGGAGATTTAGAGTCAAGGACTCTAGGGTAATTGTGCGTGACATTTCAGATCTGAGATCTGTCTGCTTTGGGAAGGGGGACAGCTCACTTGAAACATTTCCCAGGATCAAGGGTTTTTCTGGCTCTGTCAGGAGTTTCAGGTTTAAATGGCAATTCAGTCAGATGTATCTTGTGCCATCAGCATGTGGATGGCAGCTCAGCCATGTAGAGTGGCTTCTTGTGCACTGGTGGGAAGTTACACCAGGATGTAAGGCTGCATTTGGTTAATATGCTATAAAGTATTATATATACACTGTTGATTTTTTTAGGCATTATGACTGAAGTGAGGCAAAAGCAAAGCCACTACAGTTAATTTTCAATTTTCCTTGCTAAAAAAAGTGGAGAGGGGAAGTGTCTTAGATAAGATTTGGATAATGCAAACCATGTATATATGAAGCTATCCTAACCTTTGATATACTTGTAAACAGTTTCTGTAGAGAGGAGGGGCAGCTTTTAAGAAGCAGCAGCCAAAATGTGGAGAGCAGTGGGCTTTATGCAGCTCATTTTCTGTGCCATGGTGTTGGAGCCAGGGGTGTCTGATGAAATCTCATAATGAAACATTGGAGTGCTTTGAGCAGTTGAACACAGAACAGCAAAGCAGAGCTGAACTAATGTGGACTGCCTGTTTGCCAGTAAACAGATAATTGCACTCTCTTGTTTAATCGAATTTACATGAAAGAAAAATAGACTTTGGTAAAGTCCACCATGAAAATGTGTTCTACTTGTGCATCCTGTATATAGGGTATCAACATACAGGAGAGAGAAAGGGTGTCTATCAAATACACAGATAGGGCTTGAGGTTAAATTGTTATTAAAATAATGCAATTTCCACACATTATGCAATTTAGATGTTTTACCCAGAAGGTTTTTCACTGCTGCTGCTCTTATCAGTAGCAATCTCTTCATAGATGGATTAGAGTTGGGGAACATTATTAGGCCACAAAAAGTTCTTTTGTTTTTGCAGAACAGCCTTGCAGCTGTATCATTCATAGTTGGTTAGTTTGCATTTCTTGGCTACCAGCCATTCTAAATGGTAAAGAGCATAGTACTGGACAATGTGAGGTTTGGGGGTTTTATTGTAAAAAGGAAAAATCAAAGAATCCTTCTGATTCATGTTCTTTCTCACAAGGCTATCATTTCAAAGGCTCGGCATACAAGTTATGTCATCATAACCTCCTCTGTTCTTCTTTACTTGCCTCCTGAACAATTTTCTCATGGAGGAGAGGCTGGATATTCTCAAGAATAGTCTTACTCTTTGAAAATACTAAAAATTTTCTGATTCCCTGGGGTGCAGTGGACAGGATTAATAATTCCTGTTTGTTGCTTCATTTGAAATCACTTTTCATTGGGCATTGCAACTTCGCTCTTTTTTATGATTCTGGGTTTTGACCTCAGGCTGGGGTATCAAAGGCTTAGTAATTGTTTTTTCTCTATATACTGTACAGAGTGCAGTGGGGAGTCAGCATACGTAGGTGACTCCCCCACAGTTCTTGCCAATGTAAGCTGAAGAACCTAGGCAGAGAATCTCTTTTCTGTTTTTCAGACATCCTTTTGGTTTAGATACCTAGATTTAAATACCTGAAAATGGTTTACAAAGGTAGAGACCACTGAAACTTTCTCTGCTTAACAGAAACCTCAGAAAATCATGCTCTGGATAAGAAAACAGAGACTTTTAAGAACAGAAATATGGGATGGAGGGAATTCTCAAAATTTTCTAATTCCTTCATTTGGTTAAGTACGTTTAAGGAAGATAATTAAATGTTACTGGAGTTTCTAGAGTTATTACTGTCTCTATTTGGTATAAGCTGAAGAAGTAGTCCAGAATTTTTTTTGGACCAGTGGACAGCCTTGGTCTTCTATCAGCCTTTAGAAGTTTTAAAGATTGTCATAAAAAGACTTTGTTCTTTGGCCTCATGGTCCCTAAGAGGTGTTGTACCACCATTTGAAAGCATACTGTCTGGAAGACATTCCTAAAATATCTAGATTAATTTGATGGTTGTTCACAGAGTCCTGATTCACATGCTACCAGCATATTTTCTTTTATAAAACCCTGTCCTTGTAAGGAAGTAATCCATCCCCTAAGTCAATTTTAAAGTTTCTTGTTCACTTTAAATATTTCATTACATTAATTTTTCAAAACAACAAAACAAACATTCATCAAGTGAAACTAAGCATGTCACCCTTGAATCTGTACATCTGTTGCTCTCCTACTGCTTTTCTGCATAATTCATTTTAATATATTTAAAGTGTACATCTCATTAAAATTCCTTACACACATTTATGTATACAGCTTGCATTTAAAAAGGAAAGAGTTTCATTGCAAGGAGGTTCATTAACATGGCTGTTTTTCTTTTTCTCCTTAAATTTTTCTATTGAATGTATACTTTTGGACTGCCTTTAACCGTCTACCTCAGCATACACTATCATCTGTCTCTCTAAGTATGACTCATCTCTTTAGTGCCATTAGAAATTTCCTCCAGGATATTTTCTCTTACTCTTGATGTCTTTGTTCTTCTTTAAGTGCATATATCTTCTTCTCTTCATCTTTTCATCACTACACATAATTTAAGTATGCAGTGTGTTCTGTGCATTAGTCCTGCTATCGGCCAAGAGAATATCCATCATTTGCTCAGATGCCCGAAAGAGTTCTTGTGGGCTTCCTGAAGCACTGGATAAAATTTTCAAATTTTATTCCATTTGTGGTTTCTTTTTCTCTATCAGTACTTTCAACCATTGCATTGTTTGATTTGGTTTCATTTATTTTAGCATTGTGGAGTCATTTGTATTTCTTAAATCAGATGTAGAAAACAAGGCAGTCAGGTAGCTTGAGGTGGCAACACTTTGAAGTTGGTGTCTTCTTATTTCAGTGACTGCTAAAATGTGATCTCTGGAATCTCTCATATGTGTTTAGGACCATATGTGATAAAATCAATCATAAAGTATTATCATAACACTTAAGAATCTTAAGAAAAGCTTCTAACTGCAGAAGAGAGCTCAAAATGCATTATCAGGAACAGGAGGTCCATATTTCAAAAGAAAAAATATAAAATTATAATTTAAGGAATGATCTTCAAGAATTACTCTTGGGCAATAAATGGCATTTTAGGTATCGTGGTTTATGTTTTCTTTGGAATTTCACATTTAGCTTTTGACATGTATTGCTTAAAAACTCAGAGATCTGTTAAATGAAATTCAGAAGTTAAATACACAGTAATTGTCTACTTGAATAACCCTTTTTCCTTCTCAGAAACAGAAATAGAAATCATTCTTTCTGGAGAAGTTTATTTAGAGTTTACGTGGGAAGCTTCTCTTTGCTTCCTGGATGTAACACAGTGTCAGTCAGCAAGGAAGAGATTGAAAGCCATATATGAGCCCTTTAAAAAGATTAAGTCAGGTGCATTCAGTCACTTTGGTTTCCTTGAAATTGAGTAACAGAAAATGCAGCTTGGAAGGGAAAATCAAGAGAGTTCCCTTCTGAGGAAAAGCTATTTAATTTTATCCAGATCACCTAGTTCCAAATAAGAAGCACAAGTTTGGATTCAGCAGTGTCAAATACAGGTTATGAACTATGGGAAATGAGCTCAGCTCTGGCAGGTGGTGGGTCTGGAGGGCACTGGAAGGTCATCCCCTGCACTTCAGTGAGAGTTTGGTCTCTTTAGTAGCAGGCAAGTGCAATTTTCAGGTGCAGACTGTTGTGAGATTCATACATCTGTGCTCAACATCAAGAGAAAAAGTTTCAAGTGGACTCTAAATCTGTTGTCTGTGTGGCCCCTCTACAGGTATATGATTCTGGACTTTAGAGTAATGTACTTGCATTATTATGGGGTTTTATCTGGTGTATTATCTACTCCCAGCTTTTTTGTAAATACAACAAACATTGCATGCAAAGGTGGAGGTTGGGAGCAGACTTTGGGGACAGTGGACTGCAATAATCTTCAATAGGTCTTAGCATTAGGAACAACTGATGTGAAATTTCTTGTTTGTGCCTTTCCTTTGCAGTAGCATATGCAGCAGTGTTTTGCATGAAGGCTGAGAACCATACCATTTGTTTCAAAATATTTCAGCTGCTGGAAGCACGTGAAATTTAAAAAAGCAGCTTTAGGTTCAAAGGCTGAATTTTCCCAAGTAGTGCTAGATAATTTCATATGTATCCCAGTGAGATTAATGAGTGAGAATCCTGCAATATATCTTAGGAGACTCAGAATGACAAGGCAAAGAGTGTTTTCTTACCATCTGTTTATTTCACAGCAGTCTACAGTTTGCTTTCTTGAACTTTCTTTATATGTATTCGATACAGAGCATTGTCTGGGGCAAACTGGGATCAGTCTGATCAGGCCGTTTCTGGTTTGCCTCAACAAGTAGTAGCTTCTGTCTGTCTGCTGTGTTCATGTTGCTGTTCCTTTTTTGGCGTTCGTGGCACTGCATGTAATGAAATTGGGACAAAAGCTACCAAAGCTTTTTTTATTATTTTTATAAGCTAGAAGACTAAACCAGAAATGTTTCTTATTCTGAACTGCTAATTGAAGTCCTAATTAGTCCAGGAACCCAAGTGATTTTGTGCTTTCTGCCCTCTCACAACTCATACTTCCATTTGTTCTGCTGCACCAGCTTTATTTAATTTCATCTTAAACTATCTAATACTTTAATCTCTTGATGTCAGAGACTGGATTTGTCTATGTCTTGGAAAGCTCCCAGAAAAATAAGGCTGGGAACCATCAAGTGCTACTGCAGTGCAAGAAATGGTTGATTAGGCTACAGTCAGGTCAATGGCTTACTCCTGATCAAGAGAGAATTTCATGTCCCCTTGTATTAAACTTCAATGATGTGTAGCATACTTTAGTCAATAAATAGCATTTTGCTGTCCATGCCCATTGGAAATAATACATGATGCTGCAAGTATTGATCAAAGAGCTCTACTCTGTTAATCCCTCTGCTTGTAGCAATGTTAAATATTTACAGATTCTCCCTTAGTCTTCTGAAGAGTGTTTTAGCCCTGCCGAGGATGCTCAGCCTTTCTGCTTTTTACATGTTTTACAAGTATGTTACTCCTTGTACCTCTGGTTTTTTTTCAAGCACACATGCATGACAAAGCATTATACTGTGTTTTAAAGCTTTATTGCATAAGCATGTTCTGTATGTACACATTGATTGGGTTGGTGTACTAATTCAGAATTAAAGAGAAGAATGCTTCGGAGAGAAAATACATCAGTGCCTCATCTCCAAGTGGCTGAGTTACACTAGGGACAAGGAAAGGCTAACACTGAAACATGTTACTGCATTGTGAGATGGCAGATAACAAAGAAGACATATTCATATCAGGTTTATTTATCAAAAATATCTCAAAATTATTGGAGTACTAAAAACCCAAGCTATTTCTCTGCTAACTGCTTATTTATTGTATCTGTATTCTCATCAAGAAGTCTCAGAGGTTTGTAGAAGAAGATACCATGAATCATGTAAGCTTTCTATCTCCTGTACTTGTTCATTGACCTCATGTAAATGTAATCATTTATCCTCAATTTTTTATACTAATGTATCGAAGGCAGACTTGATATTGTCAGGCATGCAATGGAATACGCTCCAGGAAACCTTCCTTCCAGTGGTGAGGTGACAAATGAAAAAGAAAATAAAAATGGATTTTGCAATTTAAAACATAGTGTGCTAAGAGAAGAATGCATAGCCAGCTATAATGTGATATGATTCATTTCTATATATGCAGGGAAGGATTTTACACAAAAGCTTTATGAGAGATGTACAGGATATTTAAAGTAACATGAAGACTATTCTACATAATGGTACTTGCTTTTTCTATCAAGAGGTAGAAGAAAGGTTTAAATACTTGCGTTTGCCCTCTTATCTTTCAGTAAGATGTCACATTATGCCTCATCCCATTACTTATTTAATCATCCTTTAGACCTGATTATGTGTTTGGCGGGAAAGGTTGGCAGAGAGAGTAAAACAAAATGCACACATGCTTCTCTCACTAAATCCCTGAAGATCTTGTTCATACTGTGCAAAGAAATTATGTTTTAGATCTACTCAAAGCTGGTGCAAAAGAAGTCATTACTTTAAGTTGAAAATTTTACATGACTTTGAAGGATTTCCTCTGCTTCTAGATGTTCGGTGGCAAGTGGATTTTAACAGTTTGAGCTGCTGTGATGCTCATTAAAGTTAAGATATCCAATGTTTCAGATCCTTAAAGTGTTCAGCATTAATGCCAACATGGGTGTTAGAAAGGACAGGGCACTTTTAAAAATCTAGTCTTCATTTAGGTGATTTTGCAGGGTGAAATAGTATGAAAATCTAGACATTACAGAGGACAGGGCTTGGAAGAGTTCAGTGGCTGATGGTGCCACAGAGTACAAAGAATGACTGCAGCTGCCCCTTTCTTTCCTCATGCCTGAGGATACAGTTGTTCATATTTAGGGCCTGCACAGGGGTGCTATCTCCCTTCTTCTGTCAGATCATCTCGACAGATTAAGAAATCTGCTTTCTATCAGCAGTATTAAAGGTAATGTTTTCCAAATACCAATTATTTTAGCTTTTATTCCTGTATATGAGGAAAACGTGCCAGTTTCTTCAGTAAAGAGACACAGATATAGTGAGGTGATGGGTTGTAGTGCTTAATACCTTTTGTACTCAGCATCCTGTTCAGATGAGTTGACTTTGCCTTCCAAGGACTCCTGCTCTTTCTGTGCAGTGCATGGGGAACTGGAGCCCCTAAATTTTGGCCTCTGAATTGCAGAGACAGTTGCTGTGTATTCGGTGTGAAAGCCTCCCAACATGAGTCTCTGAGGCCTAGAGACCTCTGAGAACCAGAACCCAGATCTCCAGGTTGGTAAACCTGGGCCTAATTTTGAGATCAGAACATGTGTTTGTAATCCTCCTAATCTCTACTGACTGGCCCTCAAAACAGAGTGTAAATCTTGGGATTAGTGAAAACTGATTTTAGTCCTATGTTTTTGGAGCATTTCTGTTTAAAATGTATTTCATTTACTTTTATTGGTGTGTTTTCATTCGTGGCAGACTGCTATATCTGAATATATGATTTATTGTTTTGTATTACATTTTTGAGCTGATTTTTCATCACCTATATGTAAATAAATTGTGCTGCCAAAGTTGGGAATTGAACTCACAAGGTTTGCCTAGCAGTCATGGCCAGATGTATCCTCAGGTGAGTTGAGTGAATCATTAAGTATTCAAGGCCAGCTTGGATGGGTCTTTGAGCAACCTGGTTTAGTGAAAGGTGTCCCTGCCCATGGCAGGGAGGTTGAAACTAAATAATCTTTAAGGTCCCTTCCAGCCCAGGCCATTCTATGATTCTATGATTAAGACTAATGACTCCTCACTCTCTGTGCAGGGTAAGAAGTTATGGGAGATACAACCACCTTTTGTATCCTCCATAACTGCTCATGGACATACATCAGCTGAGGTGGGCATCTGTGAGTGAGGAAAGCTGTCTCTGCCCTGAGTACGGCTATGCATTTTTCTATACAAAGGATTTGAGCTTGAAAATTTTCTTTAAATATTTCCTAATACTCCAAACTGTGACACAAGGAAGAGGCCCCTGCCATACTCTGCTGTGGGTTCCAGGTTTCCACCTTTCAGACATCATATGATCAAACAGCAAAGTGCTGGTTGCTGTGCTAGTAACTTGAATGGGACAGAAATAATAGCACAAACCTTATGTTCAGTTAAACATGTTCTTGAAAGTACCTGTATAAATACATTTGTTTGGTTGATAAGTTTTCTATGTTTCAGCAGTTTGTCTGTAACATGCAATTAGTGTTAGGATTTAGTGAACTGCTGAAACAGTTGCAAACTGATGCCCTGTGGTGAAACTGAACTGGTAACAGAGGGGGCCCTGTAGAGGATGGCAGCTGGCATACTTCACTGGGAACAGAACAGGCAGTGATTCCTCATTCGAGAGAGAAGATTCCTTTATTTAGAAAAAAAAAGTTATTGACTTAAAAATGTAAGGAGTGTGCCAAATCATAAAATTATGAAAATAATAGAGCTGAGTGGATGTGCATTGAAGTGGAATGGACTAACAATATGTGGCAGCATGCTGCAGAGCATAAAATACAGGAGCATATTATTTTTTAGCTTGGGAATACTTGTATGATCAAAGCCATGTGATGAAGAACTTTAACTTTTGGAGGTGGATATTTAGCAGAGTGTATTTGTGGAATATCTGTCCTTCACAGGAAAAAGGTCTTTTGTGCCTTGTAAGCCCATGTGGCCTGACAAGAGGTAGTTTTGTGTCGATGCTGAGTGATTGCATGCTTTCTGGGTCATTCATGTTAACATTTTGATTATAGTGGTGAGTTACAAGGGATGAGCTGCAGAGACTGCTATGTTACGCTGGAATGTACTATCTCAGATGAAGAAAAAAGACATTTATCTAACTGCAAAGCTTTGAGACAAAGTGAACCACATAAACAGATAATCTTTAAAGCAAACTTTCTGCTCTGTGTACTGGCGGTGTTGTCAGCTGATGTACTAATCTTGGTCTCCTTCAGAGTTTGCTAGGTTTTACAGCAGCTGTGATCCCAGGAAGTCTGTATGAAATAGTAGGATGGGCTCAGTGATGCTAAGTTATGAAGCCTTACGAGAGCTCAGTTTCCTTGATAATTCTGTCATGTGTTGGGAAAATATACTTGATCCTGGAGAGCAAACAAATTGAAATTGTGAGGAAGAGAGAGGGGCGTAATCCTGCATGGATGAAAGCACTTTGCATTATAACTAGCTCTGTTCTGCCACTTAACCACCACCAGGAGACAAAAGACAAGAGTAAGTACTCTGCTGTTAAGCCTAAGTGATATATCGTGATTCTTTTCTGCCAAAAGCACTTCATACTAAGTGCACAGCTATACATTAGGCTTGAGAATCCCACTCGATTTTGAATTTTTACACCTCAGTGCATCTATATGCTGACTCTGTGTCTGTGCTGGATGACAGTAGTCACTGCTCTTTGTTGGAGAGTGTACAGAGCTGCATGATCTGCCTCTAAATAAAATTAATTCAGTGTTCCTTTAAAAGCAGTGACAAGTAAAACCCCAGACCTATCTTTGGCTTTCAGTGAATTGTGTAAAGGCTGAAATAAATCTTTTACCAGTCACACAGGGCAAACTCACCTTCCTTGAACTTGATTTTTAAGACTTATCTACCTTGGGGATCTCTGTTGCTCATTCCTTACCCCTTCCATGCATAGAAGTTTCATTGATCTCAACAGGATTTCTGTGCACTAGGCACTGTCTGAATATATAGCGGAAACCTGTGGTGCAGATAAGAGATGCACAACACTGATTGGAAAGAAAATATGTGTCAGAAAATTGCCCACTAAGAATGTGTAGTTAGCTTTTTACATGGAGAGTGGCACTGAGCTGAATGTATGTACGGTGTAATTTATGTTTCTTACAATTTTCAAGCTTCATTCATCTATACCTCTGTGCTCCAGGTTCCCCTCTACTGCCTTCAGGTGTAGACTCTCTGTTTAAACATTTGCTAAAATAGGTATCCATGGCTATGAAGCATGCAAATGTATAGTAGAGTCTAAGAAATTCTGTGTGGAAGAGGAGAGTGGCATTATATATGTTTTTTAATAGTTATGAGAAGTGTTTCTTTTGTGGAGGACTGTGTTCTGAAGGTGCTATTATCAGGTGCTGGATTGACCTGCAGCTGCTGTGTACTCTTGCATTGTCCCAGTAGTGCTGTGTGGAAGCTTGGAGGATTAGCTTTGCAGCAGTGCAAGTAGGAAGACATTATTATGTCTCCCATAAGAAATCAGAAACATAAAGAAGTAAGAATAGGGCTGTCTAGTTTGCAGACTGGAGAAGAATAAATGGCTCTCTGCTATTATTTCAGCCAAATAGTTCCTCTTGTACTCTGCAATGCCTAAATTGTTTTAACTTGATTATTTTACCTCAGGGGGTCAAATTTAGGGGAGAAGCCATTCTCCTGCCATTGTCCTTGTCCACATACACAAAATGTTAATAAAACAAGGGCAGAGGAGCTGTTAGGAATCCCTTCCTTGTTTCAGTGTTAGTCTCCCACTTTTCTCTCATATAGACTTTAGCTCTCATGAAGCTCTTTTTTTAATTTAAATTGTTTTTATCTCATGTTACCAACAAATCAATCAGAGGAGCCATCCCTATGAATACAGAACATCTATGGAGGCCAACATTGATTTCTGCTCAGCTGCTTCTTATTATAAAGTTCCCTGGTGTGAGGAAGACGCTAAATAGAAGCTAATAGACATTACATCTCACATACAGTTTCACATTCTGACAAATACAGTTTAGGGATTTTTTTTTTATTTTTCATTAAGAATTTAGCTGCTCTTTTGTGAAAAAAAAAGGTAAAAATACATTTCTTCCAATTCTTTTTTTTTCCCAGGACTGCAGAGTAGAATCTTGCACAGGTTTTGGGAGTCATTATTCACCCTGATCAACAGTGTGGTTGCCTTACAATGATCACTTGCATGGTAGAAATATTTATGCTTCCTGCTGTATTAATTGGTGTCACTAGTAAAGTCTAGAAGACAGGAATTTCTCAGCTACCAAGAAGTCACTTGCTAGCCAGTCTGATTAGCAGAGAGATCGAAAGACAGCCAAATTATTTTAATAGGATTTTTAGCTTTTCCAGAAAACAAAAATTGCAGAAACAAAAATAGACCACAGAAACCTGCCACTTTTTCCTGTTAACACCTTGCAGTCTGTTGTGCATCCATTTGTGAACTACCATGACATCAATGGCCAGTGCTGTGAAAGGCAGCTGCATGAAGATGAGGAAACTCAGGATAAGATAAATAGACCTGAGGTTCCCTTCTTGACAGTGAAGATGGACTATTCTTCTTATGTCATTATAAAAAGATGTCCCAAGTCCAACTTCAAAAAAGCCAGGTTACCCCTTTCCCTAAGGAGTACTCCTTGGTTGAGTATTCTGCATATAGTGTTTACTACCAGTGGTTGGAGGGGTTAAGCATCTCCTTCCATTCCCACCAAGTTACACTTACCCCTCATGTCCTGTGACAGCTGGAGACCAGAGATGCCCATCATGACAGAAGAGTCCCAATGTACCCAGCTGTCTGTCCCAGTTCAAATTTTGTGGAAAATAGAAAAAAAAGACTCTAGTCCTCCATGGAGGAGAGCTGTTGGCCCGCAATCTTTGCCCACTGCGGCTGAAATGCTTGCTGCAACTTGCTCTCCAGCATCTCCTTTATTTCAAAGAAGGGTCAGAGTAAGCTTGTGAATACATCAGGATCATGTGAAGACTGCTTTCACAGAATCACAGAATGGGTAAGGTTGGAAAGGATGACAGGTCATCTGGGGCTATCCCACTTTAATGCTCTCAAGTGGCTACTTCTCTAAACAGACTCTATGCAGGCTATTTGCTTCTTTTAATTCCTGTATGTATTGTTTTGCCACGATTAAGAGAATGTAAGCATTCTTCAGATGTCTACAGCTTTGGAATTTAAATTTAAATTACTTCTAGGAGAAGCAATTCAAACTTGCATTGCAGACCTACCAAAAATACATTAATATGTATTAACCTGAAAGTTCTTGGTGGAATAAATTGAGAGCCTCAGCAGTGGTTCTTTCAGCAGTGCCACATCCAGAGACATTTTAATTAATTTTGATTTTGAATTGAGTTTCTTTCTAGATTCCAGGCCAGGGCAGCAATCATCTCTATTTCTCAGCATTCTTAATGAAAGCATCTGCTATGCTAGACTGATGTGATATGTGAATAAGTGAATGGTTAAGAGAAGTAAGGAACTGAGGATGATAACTGAGCCCAGGAAGTGGATCAAATATGACTGTTTTCTGTAGATAGAAATGTGATGGTTATTTTTGTCATTTACCCATCCATATGGTGAGGGCAGTTTTCACAGGCAAGTCAAAAAAAGAGAGATACTGACATCTCAATAAAACTCTTTGTAATCAGGTTCCCATTTTTGTTCTGAGCAACAAAGAAGGCTGAAAGGAATACTTCTCCCTGAACTCTCATTCACATTCGTCCATTTCTGTGTCAGAATTAAAACCTGTTAAGCTAAAGGTAAATTATCTAAAAGTAACATAACACAAATGAAGAAAAGAATGTCCTTGTGCATAAGCAGGTTCACTTTATATTAAAGAGAGCTGATACACATACAGACTCTGTCACCAGCACACATGCACATGCACATTTTATGTATAAGATCAAGATTCATTTTCCTTTTGGCTTTGGAAAAGGAATTCTGTTTACAGTAGGGCCACTTGTCATAATACTGCAGCATAAGGTGCCCTTTGCATTGATATATATCAGTGACATCAACTCCTGCCATGTCATCAACAAGCAGCCAAGAAACTTTGCATTTTTAAATCAGAAGTACTAACTTCCATATGTACAGTACTATTGCCTACTTTCTTAGCTGATTTTATGATTTAACTGTCCTTTTTTTCTTTTCCTATTTTTAACATGATTGTTCTATTATATTAAGTATATTGCTGTCTTTATATTGTTGACAGACAGAAAGATTATAAAAGACCAAATCTCATTCTTTCTTGGTCATTACCACTATGAGTAGCAGTTCTAATCTTCAGGCTCCTGAGACTGAATTTAGCCACCAGAAGCCAGGTGTAGAAGCTTATATCTCACTACATCACCTGATCTCCTCTTGCAGTTAAGGGAAAGAAATAGACATTTTCAATTTGTGTTTCATCTTCTCCTGAAGTTGGTTATGTGTCCCAAGTCACAAGTCTGCTCTTTTTATCTCTTAGCTGATTATAGAGGAGTCTCAGAAGGAGCAACTCACATGTAGAAGGTCTGTAATACCCATATCTGTTTTAAGGTGAAACAATTTCTCCAGAAAAAGTAGAAGTTCAGTACCATGAGGGGATCTTGCTTAGTAACCACAGAGCTCATGTCAAAGGGCTTCTTCATTCTCGGTGCGGTGCCACCATTTGTTCCGTGTATGCTTAGTTCCTTCTGCGGCATTTCCCCTGCGTGTCCGGAGAGGACACCTACCCTAAGCAGGGTTTTCGCCCAGCAAGTGTGTATATTAACTTTATAGGAAACATGATATTACTAGGAGTAAAATATAACTGTTGTAGTTAGTAAAACCTGCTGAGTTTGTTTCATTTAGGCAGACTGTGGCAGAAGCAGGCAGCCACCATCTCTGTTGCATTAGGTGTTGCTTGGGAAAATTGTCCTGAGAAGCCTCCCCCATGAACTCTACTTCACAGAAAATGAACTCTGATTGTACCTACAGGAAGTATTGGGCTGGTGGTTTAAGTGTGTTTCTCTTCAAGAAAAATTTGGTTCTGATTGCACAGAGCAAGAGGAACTGCAGCGTGGGTTATGCAAGGTCTATTAAAAAGTGTTTTGGAAAGGTGCTAACTTGTCAATGAAAGAGAAAAGTTCGATGTTAAAACTAAATACTGAATGGAGTAGAATATAAAAAAATTGCTTGAATTGTGGATGGCATGGTGCAATCTTTTATTATGGACTTAGCTGTAATGACTCTTACAGTTCATTTTGGCAGAAAGATGAGACTCCCCCATCTCCTCCCTCAGAAAGGCAGTCTGCAGATGAGCATGCTGAGCGTAGTCTAGTATAACAAGTTCTAATAAAATATGCGATAACACAGCATGCTTGGCTTGAACTTGGTAGTTTTTCAGTAATAAACATTCTTTACTTTGTGCTGTGAACACAAAACCCTTGGACTGAGTCGTAATGTACCACTGTAGTAACAGTGATTCATTCACCAGATGTTGTACTGTAGGTAGTACCTGTTACCAGTGTCAAATTAATAAATACTTGGTTACCTCACTTACAGAAAGTGGAGTGAAGGAATATCCAGGGTTATTATAGCATGTGCAAATTTTATTCATTTAAGTAGAAAACCAAAATAGTATTTAGCAGCATGGCTTAAAATGCAAAAGACAAGAGCATCTCTCAGCCTCATTTTTAAATAAGTTGTTTTTTTAAACTGCTAATATTAAATATATGGGCTTCAAAGAATTATGGATCTGGCCTAGTCTCATTGTTCTGTCACAGTTCCCAAATGCATGCTACAAGCAGAAATAAACACCTACATAGAATTTCTTGGTGTTAATATCTTCGCAAATTTAGCAGTCATGCTGCAGTGTGGTAAGGTGTTAATTTAGAGGAGTTAACAAAAAAAGAGCAAGAAATGTTTATGTGGAATATGTGTTATTTTCAATTCATTTATGTGCAAATGTGCTATTCAAAGGCTGTATGTGGTTCTCATTATATTGTCTCCCTAATTTAGATTGTGTGCTCTTTGTGGCATAGATATTATATTGGTATTTTCCAAGGCAGTATGCATGCACTGCTGCCACCACTTCTAGTGCTAATTGAATAATCACCTACTGAGTTTTTTCTTATTTCTGTAATTCTTACTAGACAGTTGTGACACAAGTAGTAGTTGACTAGTGAATCATTCTGGTTGTTGATGGTGTTCAGATACATAGATGTGGGATTTAAGTGTGTGCGATGAATGTGTGTGCTGCACTTTGCTTTTGTTGTTTCCAGAGCAACACATGGAATAGCAAATAGAACTTTGTTCAAGTTTAATTTTAGAGTTAGTCCTAAAGTGCCAAAAAATGGAAGAAACATTTTGTGAAATGTTTCAAAACTTAATATTTTTTTTATTTCATGTGGTCAGTTAAAACACAGATTCATTGTTTTCATATCCACAAAACTCTAAAGCACAATATATTGCAGATACATAAAAATGAAATGTTTTGATGAAAACAATGGAAATAACTAAAAACACTTTCTTGAGTGAAAATGGTAAAAAAAAGAATTCACAAAGAAAGTGTCAACAGCAACAATGCTGAAATCCAGTTACTTTGATCTAATTTTCATTTTGTCACTCAAAGCAGGAGAAGTTGGAGTCAAAGTTAGATTTCTCTAGAACAAGTTACAGAACTCAGGAAGAGTTGTCAACCTCTAAAAGAAGTGCTGGTTTTTTCCCCTTCAAAAATGAGAAGGAAACATTTAAGTTGAAATAACAAAGAAAACTCAGGACAAGGGCAGAAAATTTGAAGACAAACAGAAAACATGGAACCAGACAAAAGTGCAGTATTTTATTTTATTCCAAAGTATTTGTTTTTCTGTCCAAAGGGATGTGATTTCATAGCATTTCTCTCCTGAATGAAAATCACAAAACATTCCTGCATTATGATCAAGCAATGAAACCTCAGATATTTCAATGGTACTGAACATGAGTTTGGTTTGTAACACCTTTTTATTGGTCCATCTTTCCTGGAGAGTGTGCATTATTTTTTTTTCTGTGTTGTATGTATCTAGAATGTGGAAGCATCTGTAAGTCCCCATCACAGTTTTTATCCTAGTGGTCCATCCTTAAAACTCTGTTTGCAAAGTCTCTGTCTACTACCAGAAAACTGATGCATTACATTATTTGTGCATAAAGAACAGTGCCAAATATTGTCTTATGTTTCTTTTGTTTCTAGCTTCAGTAGTAAATGCTTTGTTTGTTCGTCATAGGGAACCTAATACAATAGACTCCATTGCGTTCCAGTAATTCAAGCCCATAATAATGGTGTGAGTGATGTTAGGATGTTCAGCCCAGCATGTCATAGTATTATATGAATAAAATGGTCCGTTTATGCCTTTTGGGTGGGGGTTTTGATATCCTTGTTGCTTTTCCTTTGCATTATTCTGTGAGTGGAATCAGAGTAATTGAATCACGGCGATATTTTTGGTTGAGATTTTTACTTTTGATTTATTGAGTGTTGTAAGACTCAAGTGAACCAATTAGGTACTCAAGAAATAAGTATAATTAAACTATAGTGTCGCCAAATATGGAGTCATTCAGTGCAACAGGGAAAACTGGTCTGGGAGGGAATTCAGTAAGATGATTGCCAAGTGAGAGTTGATGTGAAATGCACTAGAGCAAGGTTGTAAGGATACCGGATCATTTTGTTAACTTGCCATGTGACAGAGTACTGAAGAGCCCAAGATCTTCAAACACCTCACTCGGGAGAACTGCAGGAGGGAGTTAGCAGAGAGTACTGAGATGAATGTTTCAATTTTTGGTTTTATTCTTTGAGTTTTGTTGAGTATATGCATTTTCATGGTACTCCAAAAATGGGAACTTTTATTGTATCTAGCTCTTCATTTGTATTCTGGATATGTCTAAAATGAAGTATGCACATTTCAGAGGGCATGTACGTTGGATATGAGATCAGTACTGGTAAATATTTTAAACTGTATTCTTGATTCCTTGCTTATACTTAGTCCTGTATTTGCATCCTTTCTGAACAAGGAGGATAAAATTGAAATGGCAGCTATTTGAGGTGAGGCGTAGTGAAACTATTGTACAAGTTACCTTGCCACACACTTTATTTTTGAAAGACAAGTTGTAAGTGATGTAGCAGATGACATTATGTAAATTCATTCTTCTATCAGCAATTTCAGCCAAGTAATGAAAATATAGTCAGAATGGTGCTTGGTGGATTTGCATAATTGCACATCTGAAAGACTTAAGTGGTAATAACCATTGTTAAATTACTCTGTAATATGATTTTTTTTTATTTCAAACTAAAGTTTCAACAACTACTAATTGAAGGAAATTAACTAGGCATGACTATTAAAAACAAACACAACCCATTGTCAATTTGATCTTAAAACTGAAATCATATGATTTTCCTTGTTTAATTTTGCTGGCTTCTTGCTTGTCTACCTTACCTTATGGGGTTCCTGGGCCCAGTGTCCTCATGTCCATAATGATCATCAGAAAAGCCACATAAACTCTTTATGTGAAGATCTGATAAGATCCAGCTTTCAGAAAATATTTAGCCACATGTTTTGATGGAGTTGGAAATGAAGATTACATTGTAGTGATTTTGAAGCAAGATTGTTATTAGTAAACTTAATAAATCCATGGGATTCTGTCATACAGATTGAGTGGGAACACTACATCATGTGATAGTCCTGTACATCTGAACATATATTTTATTCTGTATGCTTCCTTAATTTTGAAGAAACTGAGAAGACTGTAGAAAAAAAGAAGGTAGGTTTAGAGGAAGGAGCCATGCATGGTGTCAACATGCCTGAATCATCTGTCAGACACCTGGCACAGTAAATCAGAACACCCTTCCCTGTAGTGGACCCTATGTAATTTTCCTCTTTTTGTGTATTACGGTAATGCAAGAGAGGCAAATACTGAGAATGTTGCTACTGCTAGGTCCTTGAGATCCATGTAGTGAAAGTCAATTCATATTAATGAATGCAGTCTACTGCAACTGGTAATGTTCAGATAGGTCAGAAACCATAGCAGTTGCATTATGTATGGAGAGGCCCTACAGACAAATAAACCTCCTGCACATCATATGCTAACAAAGGTAGCAGATGTTGCATCTGGAAAAGAGAGGACCAAAAGGCAGAAGATTAATAATGGAAGAAAACAGCTGGATAAATTTTAGGCTACTTGAAAAGCACATTTGCAGCAGAATTTTCTTCCTCAAAAATTTCTCATGCAAAATCTGCAGTTTTCTTTCTAACAGGAATTTTCATCTTCTGAGTATAACTGGCATATATACTATAGAATGGTCCACACAGACAGTAGAGAAGAACTGTAGCCATCCCAACATGTGCAAAAATTTTGTTTTTAAAAACTGGATTCCTTCAGAACCTCAGATCACAAAGGCAGGAACTGTGTGAGTACGCATGAGTGCAAAGATGGGAAATCATTCTATATCCACTTACTGGCTTATATTATTTTAAAAAGATGAGTGGCTAAAGGTAAAGCAGAAGATAGCAAAAGCTGCAGAACAAGAAGAGCCCTGTTGAAATGTGCACTCTGCATGTTTCTAATTAATTATTCCAATCACGTAGCATAGGTTATGTATTTATGAAATATCCCAGCAGACAAGCCAATTGAGTTAAACCCATTAACAGTGAATGTTGCAAGAATCCCTACAGCTTCCCATCACTCTGTATCAGGCATGAAGATTGAATATAGGCATGAGCATAGAAGATTACAGTCTCTGTAGAACCGACACCAGAGAATGGAGACAGGCAAGTCATCATCAGGCACAGAATTCTTCTGCTCAGAATAATTGCCTATTTGCTCTGCATTCGAGCTCTATTCCTTGGGCTTAGATCTCCTGCACATCTAGTTAGAACTTGCAGAATTAATATCAGGTTTCCTGTCACCTCACTCATTACTTTTGTCAGTGGAATTCAAGGAGAAGAGTCAAAAACATGTTTTTTAGAGGCTATTTCTTAAGGACTTATCTTTTTTTCTTTTTTGTTTAAATAGAAACCTGTCTGTTAGCATGTCAGGTTATTTCTTTAGGTGACACTGGAAAGGACATCTGAATAAATTGCGATTTTACAATACAAGTATTGTTGCTTGAAGATCATTATTGCTTATCCTTTCTAACCAGAACCACACCTTCAAAAAAAAGAAAAAGACTTTAGAATGGGAAAAATAGGTTAAATAGCAGATTGGATGTGTTCTCTTCAGACTTCTCTTTCTGAAAACTTCGGAGTTTTAGAGCGTGGAGCAATCTTTTGAATAGTGTAGCAGTACAAAATTGCATTTAATTTGTTTAATGTAGTTCTAGGAAATCTCAGTAGCATGTTGTAAAGAATTGTGATCTATAGATGTCTCCCTCCTAGTGATGTGGGATTTTGTCCAATGACACAAAAGGCAATCATCCTTTAAACTTTTAAGCAGTTGTCTTTAGAATGATGACCTGCTTTTTCATGCATTTGTGAGTGGAGTGGTAGATGGACCTGGAGTGCCATAAGACCGAAAATCACATGGTCCCACTGACTTCAGATTTATACTGGCTGAGGAAAACTAAAAAGGCAGTTTAATTCTTCATGCATATGAAATTTGAGTAGGTTCGTACAATCCCAAAGATAGACTCAGAACAATTGCTGCTGCAACCTGTTTTGTACCAGAGAGTGTAAACGCTGTTAGACTTTGTTAGTCACTGGCACTGCAGTTAGTGAGTGTACTGAAATTCTTACTTACTACTTCTCTTCCCTTAACATTGCGTTTTTTTCATTGTTTTGTGTACAGTCATATATGTCCCTCAGGTTCTAGTTGTTATTTCCTCTTACTGTGTTATAAAAATGTAAAAGATATATTTTAATTTCTTAATGATTATCTCTGTGATCTGCCTAATCATTAATTAGCTGATAAATTCTTGTCATAGAGTAACAATGCTAGCAAGTAGCTTGACAGAAAAATATGTGTTTTCTTATGCTGAACTCTCTTTGCTTGGTCCTCACTCAACTGTTTCTATGTGGCAGATTTTTTTCAAGCTTCTCATTACACTAAATAATTATTATTTTCCAACATAATTTTGGAACCTTCTTGGAGAGAATGTGTGTGAAGGAGATCAACATGAAAGAGAAAAATCAAAAATATGGGTTGATATTACTTCTCTGCTTTCACTAACCTTGGCTTTGTAGTTGTTTTAAAATATCATTCTGTATTATTTAAGTAAGGGAGCTGCAGATCATGCAAAAATCTTCTGGAAAAGAGAGTTTATATCAGAACTGGAAATAAAATGAAAAGTAATGAAAAAAGAAATTAGGTTAAAAGGCCAGAAAACCCATTAGAAACTGTATGTTTGTGTATTATCTAGCAAATCAAATGTCAGGGGAAAGCATTTGTGAAATAATTATCAATCATTTATAACAAAAAGGAAACAAACAACAGAAGCCTACATTTTTATATTTCAGAGGCTAAATCCAGGCTGTAAATCCATCAATAAAGCAATTATGTTGTATTATTCTGATTTTAAAAGATGTTGAAAGTCGCAGCCTCCCTTGCAGGCACACTGTCAGCAGCTTTGCTGGGAAACTTCACTAACCAAACATCATTTTCTGTTCAGAGATAGAACATTTTTGTTGAAGTAAAGGGTTTTGTCTCACACGTGGAGAAGAGGGGACCATTGAAATTGTGTTCACCAGAGTTGTCAGAACCATAGTATGCTAGCTGAACAATATTGAGAGTAAATGTGAAGTGAGACCTGGGCATAGATGTGGGCTTTGCCAACAGGAAACTTAGCTTTGCAAAATGAATATTAATTGTGAAGCAGCAAGACAGTAAATGCAGAGAAGAAAATGACCATTCCGTTTTCCCTCCAAGTTTCTCTTGTTCAGGCACCATTACTTCTACATGCTTTTCTCTAAGGCCTTAGTGTCTTGAACTGCCTCTTTACTTGTCCCTTAAACTGTTTCGAATAGGACATATTAGGAAAATCCCAGAGGTTTGTGAAGATAGGTAAATTTTGGATAATCAACTGTTCTTGAAATCAGGCTTCAAGCCTTCTTGAAAGTAAACAGGGGCAAGTCTATATTTAACTAAATTAAATTTTAGTAAGTACAGACTTAGTTCTGTCTGTCATTGCAATTGCATTATCGTTGGCTTTGTGTGAAGACGACAGGGACCTGAGCACAACCTGTTAGGTGACATTGCCCTCTAGGGAGATAGATAGAAGTGTGAGCCTGGAATAGCTAAACATTACAGTGAATAATACAGGTTTGTTTGAAGCCTGAGATAATTGCACTTTGTTCTGATGTTCTATATTCGATAACTTTTCACAGATACCTGATCACATAGGTGTGTATATATATATATATATATATATGTTATGTGCAGAGATACAAACATGCACAGAGAAATGTTGATGCATACATCTATAATGGCTTCCAGTCCTTATTATCAATATGAGTTCAATTTTCATGAGCACTGTAGATCAAGCTGTCTTCTGATGAAGCATTTTAGTGAGCTGATGGTAGCATTGCAAACTTGGATAGGTGAAAGAGATTTTTCCTGAAATAGAGTGAAGTGGGAAATGAAGCTCAGAAAATAGTGCAGAACTCTTTGAGAAGGGTGTTCTTGTGAATAAATACTGTGCAGGAACTCAGGAGATTTGTACTAAGTGACTGTGTGACACTGGACAACTTGCATTATCCCCATGCTGCAGCTCATCGCTTTATGAAACAAAGGAAATACTTCACTACCCACTGGGAGAATGAAATCATTAGTGCTTGTAAGGTGTTTGCAAACAAAGTATGATAAGCACCATAAAAAACCCACCTTATTAAGTATGCAAAAAGGGGCAGCAGAAGTTACCTTGAAGGAGCATGGTATGACACAGCTTGATGCAGGCATGGCATGCTCATACACTAATCCTGCAGCACTAGTGCATGCTGCATATTGTAAATGTGAATAGTTCAGTTAGTATGAGAAGACTCTCCTAGAATGGTATTATAAAGCAGGAATAAGAGATATAGGATTAAACCTGTGAATAGCTCTGTTTATTTTATATGCTGTGCAAACACAGTAAAGACTCATAATAAAAGCAAGCTTGTTTGGTCCAAGTTGGCCATTTCAAATACCTGTATTTTACTTCCTGTATTGTAAATCAAGTCTTCCTGGAACAAACATGCAATGTTATTCTGGTTTAGCACATGGGCACAGCACCCTAAAAGCAAAAACTTTCTTCCAAGTGCACTTTCATTTTTGCTTATCCAGGTGCAAAAAACTGTCTGTAGCAAACAGGCTGGGCTGAGCCCTGGATCGCCATCATTGCATCCGATGTCACATGTGTTTGTATTTCGGTCCAAGAAATACATTCTGTTCAGGCTAGTTAAAAACCCTGTGCACATACCATGTAGCTGACCAATAAGTTTCCAGGAAATCTCATGTGACTTTGTCCCACTGAATGCACATGTTGATAGACCACGCTAATCATATGGCACATGTCCAAGTAGTCCAGTTCTTGGGGGACCTCAGACTCATGGAGACAAAGAAATCTTACATTTTCCATCTTCTTCTCCACTGACATGTCTATGATGGCCTATTCAATACAGCTTCTTCCACCATTGGCATGGAGTCTTAGTATCACTGGTTATCAGTATTAGAAGATTTTCCTTCTCAATTAGGAGCTGAGTTTTAGAGCCTGAAGCTTTGTCCTCCCCACTGCTAACAGCCCAAGAAATGGAACTGGACTGCATAGGGATAACAAATGTGGCTTAATGGCAGCTTTTTTAAACATTGGTTGTGGCTCTTTTTAGGATCAACACTTAACTGGAATCCTGATGCTGAATAAAATCTAGGGTTCCATTAATCTTTTCCTAACACTACTATTAAAGGTATGAATAAAACACTTTCTACCATGGTTTATTGTTGCAATCAAGTTTCATAAGGCAGTACAGTATTCTACTGTTGTGTTAATTTGGTACAATTAACACCAACATCAGCTGTTCTGGTTCATTAGCTGGAAATTTTATTTGTGTGCAGATCCTAGCTGAAGTATTTGGAGAATGTTTAATAATTTGCGTAGGATTCATGTTTTCTTTACCCAGTCTTTAGCTTATCCTACATTTAAACTTCACTGTTCCTCTTCTTACCATAGTCAGGACTGGGATTTTTCTTCTATGTCTGGGTCTGTACCAGAAAGCATTCTAGAGAAGGCTTTCTCTGTCTCACTTCAGTCTGCTTGTCTCTCATCAAATTGCAACGTTCAGTAATAAGCTGCCTTCTCATGGCAGGCTAAAGCCATGAGGTCTCTGCTTGGCCTGCCACATTCCTCATAGTAGAATAGTTGTTGCCCTTTAATTCTTACTCTACTGTCTTATCTTCTGCTTTTATTAGCAACCTGTTCTAGACTTTGTTCTCTGTCTCCAGGGAAATACTACATTGTAAGCAATAAAGCTGGAGGAAAAAAAAAGAAGAAGGAAAGAAAGAAAGGAAACCAAGAAGCAGATTAGCATCTCTATCGGCAGAGTGAAAAATAAGATCATGTTTGCAATGGACTCTTCTTAAGCTGGTGGAAATTGCAACCCAGAGGTCGTTCACTTAGTCACTAGTAGCAGAATGTTGTCACTCCCTGCTGGCTGATTCATGAAATAGTTTGGTCTGAAGAAAATTGCTGTTTCACATCAGCTGGAAACGGCTTTTGTCAGACCAGGCTTTGATACTGCTGTTGAGTTGTAATCATGCTTTGAATAGAGTTGCACACGGATTTATCATGCCAGCCTTGGTGTGTCCATGTGCCTGTAAACCAAGGAAGTTTCCCACCCAAATGGACACAAAACCTTAAAAAATGTTTGGATTTTGGTGTCAGAGAAAATTACTCTGGAAGGTGGTAGGTCCTTGCTTTTTCATCTTTCATATAGTCATTTCTAATTTTATCTTACATGGCATGTAAGTGTTGGACTACCTACATCTATAGAGTTTTGAGATAAGCTTTTAAACTGACTTTGGTGACAGGAGCCTTGGTATTTTTGTGTAGAGGACGCTCTACAGTCACCCTAGTTTCATTAATGATTGCACCAAGACAGTCTAAGTGGGTTCTTCACTTAGCAGCAGAACAGGTCTTTATTCTCTGTTTTCAGATAAAACTACATTTTTTATAAAATTCTGTCATTCTGTTTGCTATAGTAGTGACATATATGCAGCCATTTCAGTTAGAATATTTTTTTCTGCAGTCTTTGTGCTTCTGAAGGCCCCTGTTGTCATCCAGGAATGGAGAAGGACATGAGTTGCATTTGCTTTTCTGTGAAGCTAGAACATTTTCAAGGGCATTCCTCTCCCTTCTTTTCCTGTTTTTCCCTTCATTTTCTCAAAGTTTTGTTCTTTGCCTATTTCTATACATTTTTTTCCTTTTCACGTATTCTTCCCTGTTGTGCTTGGCTTACTCCTGTTCTGAATGTTCCAGCAGTTTTAACTGAAAGAGCAGAGGACTGATTTTTACTTTGCCAATCTTAGCATTGAAATCCTATTCCTTTTGTAATTTTTGGGTCTATGGCAAAGTAGGATCTAGTATCACCTTCATACAACCTCTGAGACATGTATTACACAGGGTTAAAGATTAGGCTATCACTCAGTCTCTAATATGTAAGTTTGCTTCCCTGTCTACCCTCAGCCGAGAGCTTTGCAATTGAAAGTTTCAGAAGGGTTTAGTGTTATCTATTTAATATTCTAGGATATTGTCTCAGATGATAATAAAAGATTTTAAGCTGCAAGGGATAGAATTTTCCTTATGTCATAGCACATTAGACTTAGTGTTGGTATCATCAACACATTTTTGAAAGAGCTAAGAAGTATGAGTAAGATCTTCCATTGTCTTGGGGAAATATTATAATTTCACTTTTTTGCCTTTCCCTTGGATAAAGTGCCAGCATAAACAGGTAACCTAGAGGAAATTTCCCAGTGAAACCACTGTGCAGTATTCCATCGTGGAAATCGCTGGTACAATTGTGCCTTGACAGCAGAGACTTACTTTAAGCTGGTGCAAAACCTCCATGTCCTGGCAGGAGCTCCAGGTGTCACATGCTGTCTTCTTGTCCTTCAAGGAAATAGGAGTTACTGAGCCTTTTTTTTACCAAGGCCTTGTCTTCCTTTTCTAGCACATGCATGTCAGTGCCACATTTCCTCCACACCCACAGCACTTGGTGAGGGAAGCAGTTGACATTTCATGCCGTTTCACCCAAAAATGTCTGTCTTTCAGACTCAGGGCTTGGAAGCTGCCATGAGAAGCAGCCAGTGCACCAAATAGGAGCTGTGAGGGGTATTTGGTGTGTCCCATTGGTGCTGCTTAGTCTGCGATTCATGTTCTGAGCTGCTGCTCACCAACTTCTGCTGGGGAGAAAAAGGGAAGGGATATCACTGTCCCTACTTATGTGTTGTTTCCTAAGTATTCCCTCCCTCCCATTGGGTCTGTTTGCAGAAGAAGATGGTAAGAGCACACAGTGAGGTTTTGTGGTGCACTAATTATTCTGTCCAAGGTGTTCAAAGTGATTTGGATATTCTCTACCGTAGCAAAATGGACTCCTGCTTTTAAGAATCAGTCAGTCAATGTCTTGTAAATGCTTTCTGCTGTGTAACCTATACTCATCCCCAGTTCTGACACAGTCAGGGTCAAATCCACTTTTTAAAGCTGTTCCTGTATTGAAGTGAGGAAGCTGGCAATGCTGTCTGTTAGCTCCTAGCAAACTCGCTCATTTTAGGGCATACATATTATACCTTTCAGTGAATGCAGAAGAATAAAATGAAAGAAGAGCAATAACAATAAAAAGAATTCTCCCTTTGGCTTTCCTTTTTTTTTCACAGTAGCAGCAAAATTATATGGCTCAGCTGTGTTTTAGATTATTAAGTGATTGGAGTTTTTGCTGCTACACCCAGTTGTCGTTATTAGAATGTGTGTTAATTAGTACTGATTTAAATAAAAGGATTTTCATTAGACAGTCTGAGAAGAAAAGTATGAATATTTCTGAATATTTTAAGCTGTTTAACACTGATTAAAAATTGGGTTTATTTTTCCATTTACAGAGGAATATTTCATGGATGCACAGTAATCAGTGCTTTTAGGAATTTACTGTTTCAATTCTGATATCATGGTCATGTTACACCTTTGACCACTCACAGGGCATCTTTACCCAAACCAAACATTTTTTTTCTCATTGTATATATTTTCTGCTGCTACTCTTTAGCAGGCTATGAGTAGAGCTACAAATAATGTTAACATTATACTTTTTTGTTGCAGTGACCATTCACAAAGATGCAACAGATTTGTCTTTCCCCATAACTGGGTGAAAAAAACCAGGATTATTTTAACATGTATATCTGAATTAAACAAGCTAATGGTCATAACTGAAGCATTTTTTTCCTCTTGCTGTGTAACACAGTTGCATAAACTCTCCTGGACATTAATGGTATACATGTGTTGGAGTAGTGAATGCCAAAACTCAACCTTAATTATAAAAAAAGAAATGTCTGTACAGCAATTATCATTATGTTGGTGGAAAGAAATCATGTATTGACATGAGACATTTGGCCCAGTTTCCTTGTTTATATTGAAAGCATATGTTTGAAGAGAATTTTTTTTCTCTAGTGTTAGTTCTAGCAGTGTTGCACAGAGGAATGGTGTGATGGTGATATTCTGGTATATCTAAATAAATACAAAATAAAAACTAATAAATAATTAATAAAAGTACATTTAAAATAAATTCCATGCTAGATATTAAAGAACTACTTAAACAGCTATATGAAATAAACTTTCATTAACAGAGCCAGAATTAATTCTTTGTACTGCATAAATTCTAACCATTTTATCTCTGGACTGTCAGTGCAAGTGAGTTTTTCTTAGTGGGATAATAGCAAAGTCTCTGTGATCAATAATATTTGTTTATGAGAATAGTAAAAATAGATTTTATAGCAGAAGTGCAGAGCTATTGTTTTGAGAAGCAGCTTTGGATAAAAGCTTTGCATTTGGTCTTTTCTCCTGAGACTACTAAAGAGAACACTAAAAAGTAAAATGGGTGACCACAGAAGCAAGTAGGGTCACCCATTACCAGGGATTCATTTTATTTCCATTAGAGAGGAACTAGAAAGCATTTCACACTATTTGTACCTGATTTTCCATTATAAATTACGGTACATGAGATCATTTAAAAATCGCTGAGCCTTTCAGATGAAGCCAACTCTGTTGCTGTTCCTTAATAATTGAACAGTAAGAAATACAAGATCCCCATTTTCATCCAAACAAAATAACTTCTGAGATTATGGGAGAGGACAAAAAGGTATATAAAGTAAAATCTTCCTAAAAGCTCATAGGGTGGTCTCAGAGGTGGATTTAAAGAATGGGTTTGGATTCATATTTAGAGGATGAGGTTTTCTCAGTCAACTTTTACTTTTTTTATTGGAGTCCTGGTACCTCACACTCAGCTGGTGTACATTGGTATGGGAGTATTCAGGTGATATACCAGTATGGAGTAAATGCACTAAAGTCAGCGTGCTAATTATTTAAAAACATACAACTCAGACCTCTCCTCTAGTCTACTGCCACAACATATGGACGTTCAGCTTTAATGCTTCTCTGGGATGAAAGGCAACACAGTAAGACAGCAGAACCTCACTGTGTAATTTTTTTTCTCCTGAAAACTGGTTCTGATGACAGTCTAGCCATTGTCTTGACTTTGTTTACATGTTCTTACTAATCTGAAGTGGTTGCAGCTTAAATTTTAAAGACCAAATAAAACATTAGCACCTGTAATTTGTGAGTGGTGGAATGCTAAAAAATGTTCTGGGAGAGAAAACAAAGTTTGTAAGTGATACTCCAGTGTAACTGCTGTCATATTTACTCCCAGTTCGAGTCATAGGCTAGGAGCCTGTGCCACAACCCATTGAAGGCATTGAGCGTTCTCATCAGCTTCACTGAATCTTGGCATCTTGGGTTGGATATTGTTTACCCAATCTCTCCTAGTTCTTTGTCACACATGCCAGAAATGTGTGCCTCTGTGGCAAATCACGCATGATCTAGAAGTTCCCATTGAAAAACAGAAAAATATTTCAAAATGCTTTCAATAATACATTTAAAGTTTGGCATTTTTTAAATTTCATTTGGAGGAGTCAACTACTGCCCAAACATGTAGTCCAATGAGCCTCTGAAGCAGTAAGAGAATAACATTAAAATGGTACAAGCAAACCTTTTTTTTTCTTTTTTTTTCCCTTTTTTCTTTTTTTCCCCCTTTTTTCTTTTTTTGCCTTTTTTCTTTTTTTTATTATTTGGTTGAGGTTTTTGGGGTTTTTTTGTTAATCATAGAAGTCAGAATCCCAGATAGTAATTAGTACTTGCAAAATCTATGCAAAAACATAAAAAAATGTAATTTCTGTTGTTTTGTTTGGTTTGTTTTGAAAAATTGTTCATACTTATCAACTATTGTCAATGGAAAGAAACTCTTGATAGTGGACCATTGTATTATCATAAATAACTCTTTATTCTACTAATTATTTGCATAGTTTCCAGAAGAGCTGTGTAGACTCTTCTTTCTTCAATGTCTTGCTTAGTTACGCTGGCATGGCAGAAATACAGGGAAGATGTATCAGTTAGATTCCACACAAAAATTTTTCAAACATGGAAAGATGGATTGGTTTCTTAAGCATTCACTTTTTTAACAGTGCTGATTAAGCAAGTGGGAGGCTTGCACTTTAGCAAAAAAGCCATTTTATATCTACTTGTTTCAATACTTATTTGTTATCTATGTCACAGATAATATGTGAAGTGATTTCAGTGACTTATAACAAATGCTGTTCTTCAAAATATGATCCTTGTGTCAATTTTTTAGTACATGGCTTTTCCAGTGAGGCAGGAAACCAAGGGAGTCTGTCAGAGTGGATTTTGGAGGAGATACTAGCCCAGCCAAACTCTGTGTTTTGTAATTAAAATATTAGCACATTAAAGGAATGTGTCCTAAATTTCAGTTGGTTATGGATCCTGTCCGAAAGTTATGGAAAACACAGGCCTAAGCATACATGCATGAAATGATTTCTGCACACTGATGCACGTACGTAGTTGATTTGGTTGCACAGTTGTTCGATAAGAGGATCTCCTCTTTTTCTGTAAAAGTTCTTGGAGAAATTTTTAAACTGTGAAATAAATCCATCCTTCCACTTCCTTTTCACCCAGTAGTTAAAGGTTGTGAAGAGTTGTCATAGCACTGTGCGCAAAGGATGAACCACAGCTGCTGTTTTTCAGTGGTGAGCTGGGGACCTTCAATAGGGCAGAGCTTTGCTGTATCATCAAGTTTGAGGAAGCTGATTTCTCTGGCAAAACTCATGGGCCTGAGTCTGCTGTTGCTCCCGAGTTACCTCAAATTGGAATTTGGCTTCGGTAAAGTGACTTCAGATTCAGTGAGAATGTCTAGATTATGAGAGCTCTGATTCAGGTTTTTTTGTTTAAATAAAGACAGAATCCAATGTTAAAATGCAGTATATTATTTAATTAGTTGATAGTTAATGAAGTTAATTAATAAGCTTCTTCATTCTGGTCTGGATTTGCTTCTTATCTATTCATGCTCTCCAAAAGGGACCAGCACTAGAGCTGTTTGAGAAATGGAGTTTATTAAAATAAAAATACACCATCATATTGCAACATTTCAGCACTGTTTTAATACTGAATCTCAGTTTTGCTATTTTGATTGATTTAAGTTTCCATACCATACTGAAGCATCTGTTTCTGTAACAGTTATAACAGTTTCTCCTTATCAGCAGCATTGGAATGGAGCATTTTAATAGGCCTGAATCAGGCACTCTCAATCTGCACTTCTGTTGAGCATTAAAAAACTAAAGTAGTTTTTTAAACAAAAACAAACTGTAAAATGAGGCCTGAATCAGGCACTCTCAATCTGCTCTTCTGTTGAACATTAAAAAACTAAAGTAGTTTTTCAAACAAAAACAAACTGTAAAATAAATGTTGCAATTTCTCTGACCTGCTCCATCAAATACTTCTGAGTGTTTCTGCAATGATATGATTAAGCATAACCTTTCTATGTAGTACCTTGGGTGTTTGGATCAATTGCAACAAGATCTGGACTACACTTCGCAGTTGACATGCTGTTTCTCCATCATACCTGTGCAGCTACGTGTTCTACCTGCTCCCAAGTTTTTCTGTTTCACAGAATAAAAACACTAACTTTATGCTTGAAACATTATTTATCTTCGGAGTTTTATTTTTCTAATAAGTTCTTGTTCTTTAGAAATAATTATTATAGAAAAAGATGGAAGGATTGCTTCCCATTTATTAAGACAAAGAGGTGAACTAGAGATAATTAGTTAAGCTATAATACAGTTTATTAAAAGTAAATCACTTTATTTTCTCTTGCTTAGCCAGATAAGTGCTTGCTTTGTGTTTGTTGCTTTGGGGTCCTTTTCTGTTATATAAAGCCATTTCCTCAGTTTCTGTTATATTGTGAAAGTGATATGTTGTAGAAACTAAAAAGGAATGATAACTCCTTGTTTTGCTTTTATAGTCATCTGTACAAGTCCAGGGTAGTTCAGTTTAACTGTAAACCTACTGGCCAAATCTATGAAGATGGTGAAGGGCCTAGAGGGGAAGCCACATGAGGAGTGGCTGAGGTCACTTGGCTTGTTCAGCCTGAAGAAGAGGACACTGAGGGGAGGTCCCATAGCAGTCTACAACTTCCTCACAAGGGGAAGCAGAGGAGCAGGCACTGATTTCTCTCTGGTGGCCAGTGACAGGACCTGAGGGAATGGCATGAAGCTGTGTCAGGGTCTGTGTAGGCTGGATATCAGGAAAAGATTTTTTCACCCAGAGGGTGCTTGGGCACTGGAACAGGCTCCCCAGGGAAGTGTTCACAGCACCAAGCCTGCCAGAGTTCAACAAGCATTTGGACAATGCTCTCAGACACATGGTGTGGCTCTTGGGGCTGTCCTGTGCAGAGTCAGAAGTTGGACTGCGATGATCGTTGTGGATCTCTTCCAACTCAGGATATTCTATGATTCTATGAAATATGCTGTATATTGCTTGATCTGTGTTATAAGCACTGGCTTTTGTGTATGTTATGGTCTGTCCTGTGACTTCACATCCTGTTTCATGGACTTCTGGGACAAAATCTTTTACTCTGTTCTTCAACAACTCCATGTGGGATAGGATGAAGTGTTTATTTGCTTCTTTACATATGGTTTCCTTACTCAACTAACATTTTGTCCTTACACGTCCTTTTGTCCTTTTGTGTCACATATCTTTTCTAATTCATCTTCATTTCCCAAGAGCAGAATAGCTATGGTTTTGTTTTCTAATTTTCCTTGAAGTTCAAGTTTTGTTTATTTATGGCTTTGGGATGAATAAGTATTGCATGGCAGAACTTTCCTAGAAGCCAGTGGACTCACTAGAGCAGAGAGTCACTCTATTGACGGGGTCCTGGAACTTTTACATTTTCAAAGCTTACAACAGCAAAATTCATTTTTTAAATAAACTATGCAGGTTCTGTAAAGAGAGTAGTCTTGCTGGGTACATCCATCTGAGCCCAGATTTAAAATCAGAACTTTAATTTGCTCTGTCCTGCCTTGCTTTAGAGCTTTTGTGTCTATCATGTCTCCTTCTGAAATACAGTACGAGTAAATGTCTCTTTTAAAAATGATTTTGATGTTACCATAGGGGGAAGTATTTCTTAAAGACTGCAAATGGTTATCTGTAGCACACAAAGAGGTTGATTTTTGCATGGGTGTTTCAATCAGATGTTCTGTGTGAATTGTGCATGAAAAACTTATCAAAATACTTCAAATTTGGAAGGCAGTTAGGAAGAAAATAATTATTAGAGCTTGATCAGTTTGGATGCCTGGTGTAATTGTGAACTCGATTATTACTGTGCTGGTTTTTATTTATTGTGGAGGAGGATTTCCCAAGGCTGAAAAAGAAATTAATCCAGTTTTCTCATAAAAACATACTTTGAAAGGGATCACTGACTGTGCACTGACCATTCATTGACATACCAATGACTTTCTTACAGTTTTTCTTCACATTAAGTAAACAGAGGTGGCTAAAGATCCACATGAATGTTCACAGTACATGTTGCTAGGCTGTCTGCTGAAAATGTTACGTTCATTTTTGTGAAAGACGAGAAGATTAAGCTCTTCCTGACATGCTGAGAAAACCTCTGTCTTCAAAAATATTCATAGTAAAAGCACATAAATGCATAAAAATTTTCTTGTTATTGCTTTTTTATATATGTAATTCTTGCCATTGCTGGACAGATGATGCTATATGACTGAATCAGAAGCTATGGAGGACAAGCTTTTCTCAGTAACTCTTAGTAAAAGTTTCAGAGCACCTGAAATAATGAAAAAGATTCACCAAATGCAAATGACAGCTTTCATCTTCCTTTATGAAGCACATGCTCATGAATATATACATTTTTGCATATGTAGAAGCTCAAGTGTATCTGCCTTCCGATGAATGAAAGAATAAGGAAATTATGTATTCAGAACTTGTTAGAAGTTTGCTCTTTTTTTCTTTTTTGAATTCTCCAATTTAATTGAAGTTGCCTTCCTGAGCTGGAACATTTCTTAGAGACTGCAGATTCGAGAAAGGGGCACTGTTATCCTCATCTCCTTCCTTCTAAAGGTTTTGTGCTATTTTAAATACCAGTGTTGCTTTTGGTGATATTAACAGCCTTTTGGCAGTTCTGTGCTGTTTGTCTGCACAATCTGTCCATCTAAAGTAGCAGAGCATGAGAAGCTGATCTCCTGAGGGAACTCCAACAATATCGACAGGCTTGATTGACATAAAACCCGTCTCTCTCTTTCACCTCCACTGAACTCTTAGAGTAAATTCAGGGCCTGACTGAAGAGAGATAGGGTTTTAGCCATTGACTTCCATGGGAACAGAATTTGAACACTAGCAACTACTGCCCTCTCGTAAGGCAGCCCTGAATATCTTGGCAAATGCTGTTTAGAAACACTATCAATTTGATCCCGCTTCCTTCTCAGGACTCAAAGCCAAGTTCAGGGCTATTTATGTCTTATTAACTAGAGCAGGCTTTGGATGGGAACTGCAGCAAGCATTTAAATCTTCTCCTTGAAAAATGGGTTATGGTTTAATGAACCTTGCTCAGGTTAAAGTCGTTATTTATTCTTGATATTTGTGTTTGTTATTGTCAGGTAGAAGTCAAAGAAAGAGCAGTGCCTTCTATCTTGAAGAGTTTATCAGGATGGAATGGCCTGAAATTTGTTTCAAATGAATCAATTCTCACTTTTCTGACAGGAAAATAGCAACACTAGATTTTCCAGATATGCTTCAAAATACCACACATGCTCCAAACTTTGAGGATGTCAGGAACCATATGAAAAGATCTGCTTATCACTTCAAAATGTGAACATTTACAGATATCCAAATTACATTTTCTATTAAGTCAGCAGTACAGAAGGTGAGAGAAGAGGCAGGGACACAGGCATTTATTTTCAGTCAGGGTGTTCATACAGAGGAAAAGGAGCAAAGTAAAAATGCAGTCCATAAATTGAAGAGTGTCTGTGTGGAATGGGAAAAAAAGCAAATAAACAAAACCCCCCAAAGTCTAAAAAAAAAATTGTCACACCCAAATCAGAAAAAGTTTAAAATACTTCCCTTTTTCCTTCCTCCCCTTCTGAAGTATTAGAGGGTAAAATATACCACTTAAACTGCAACCATCAATATTATTCATCTAATATTGATATTGTTTGACTAGTTTCTAAATATTTTCTTTTTGAATGATAACCATAGTACCTAATTGTGTCTGAAGTAAATTTATTATTTTTAAAGCACTTTGGAAATTTAATGAAACCATTAAAAAAGAACACTACTTACAAAGTTTTGCTTGCCTAGTGGAATGGTATCTGCTCTTTCTAGTATCTTCTGTTGCTATGTAATTGATTAGCAAGAATGATGGTCCTAATGACAAATATTTATGTTCATCTGATCTTGCAAAACCTAGAGAACCTTTCTTACAAGGCATTTCAAGGGGGCTGAAGAAAACCAGATATTTGAGTTCTTCTGTGTACATAGAGCAACATCTTTGGACTCTCAAGACTCTTTCACTCTACCTTATATCCTGAAAAAACAGAGATTAATAATTTGATTTTTTTATTTTATTCTGAGGTTGTTTACCATGGTTATTTCCAGGTGTAAACCATTAAGACCTACACCACTTCAGAACTATTAAGATAATTTTCCGTCTTGCTTTATGCTACATACCTATGTTTAGGAAAAAATCCAAAACCAAATCAAACCACAAAAACCCTCAAACCCAAACCATCTTATCTAGGCTGTATCTTCCTGTCAGAACATTTTCTTTTGATCTTTTTGCTTCTGTTAACATTGATCAACACAGGCTGACTTTTTCCACAGAATTGCCCTCAGTTTGCCGTAGAGGAATATAACCTCCCATGCAGAAATTTGCCTGTGTAGAGTATAGTACCATTGTCCTTTTCCACCTTCTTTCCAACTTCCTGAAAAATACGTTTTTCACATTTTTTCTAAATGGGGCTAGTGAAGTTGTTTGTCAGTTCTATTCAATCTGAATCAACTTCAGGAAACCACAGATTAACAAATCTGAGGTTGTCAGATGGTAATGTTGGATAGTGGGAATTCCTGAAATGGCAATAGCTTCGTCTTAGTGGTTGGCTAATATATAGAGAGGATGTGTAGTAAAATGTGATTTCCTAGGTTATTCGACCACATCGTAGTACATGGTCTAGTACCATATGTGTACATTAGGAGATGATTATGGCATGTAAATATCCAATGTGCAGATTGTTTTTACATGGTATCCTAATGATATCATATGTTTCTTGGTGGTTGTGCAGTGCTTAGAACGAAAAGCTTTTGAAGCTTCTGGTATGATGTTTAGTAGGTCTTTCTCTAATGCTGTCTTGGCACCTGCTTCTGTTTCACAGTCACATCAAAGTGAACTCTAAGTAACCACTCTGAAGTCATGTAGTATTGCACCATGGTGAAAGTACGGGGAAATCATCCCTGTAAAATCTTTCCATCTACAGAAAGAATCTCCATAGCCACTTGGATACTTTTAAACCTTCATTATTTTATATTTAAAATGGTTGACTGAGCATTGCTTCTACCAAAATTGGATACAATAATGAAAGTCGGAGGTGGGAAAGGACCTCTGGGGTCACATAGTGGAGCTTTCTGCCAATAATGGATTGTTCCTGCAGTTCAGTTTCTAGTGACCTTGGAATTACTAGCCTGGTAAAATGGTAATGAAAAAACAAAGCTGTTACAGCTTCAAGAAGTAGCCAAAGTGATGCTGTCCTAATGAGAAATTGTGTTTTTGATGTGAGATTCTCTACGTGCATTGCTTCTTGTTTGCAGTTTTTCAGTTACCACAGTTTTAATCTATACTTCGTGACGTGTTTTGAACTGGCTGTAAGAGGTTTGAGAAGGTTAGCTTGTTCTAATACTATATGAATTTATCCCTTAACCAAATCAATTTTTTTATTACAAATAAATAAGTCTCGAACTTGATTAACCCCCGTACCACAGCATTTTCTTCATGTCTCTGCACTTCTATTCTTTCAACATTTCTGGCCTCCCAGAAAGACACAGGAAATGAGGAGGGAAAAACAGATTTATTGTGGGGTTTTTTCCACCAACCCCTCTGTTTAATTAATTTCAGACTCACCATTCCTGGGAACCCAAAAATTCCTGAAAAGATTCAGATGTGACACGTAATTTTTGGGTTTCTTTCAACCAAGCCAATATTGTTTTACATCTGACTTGATGTAGGCAATAAAAGACAATCCTGACATACATCTAACAAAGTGGGTAGAATTTGGCCCCTCTTTTAAGGATGAAGCAGCAAAGACAAACTTCCACCAGCAAGCTAATGCCAGTTTTGGCTGAAAAAAAAAATTATTTTAGGGGTCTGTTAAAAGCTGACTAGATGGGAAAAGATCCCAAGACACCAAGGTCCCTTCCTGTTGTACCCATTTGATGTGTGGTAATTTCTTCACTAGGGCGCCCTATTGTGGGCTGCCTTTTGGGGTGTGCAGCATTGTGAATATCCCTTCTTCCTGGGGCTCTGCCCCCTCCTCCCAACTATTGTATTCACACACACCAGTTCTCACTTGGAGAGAAAAAGGGGTTTCTCAGTTGCCAACTTGCTTAAAAGAGGAGTTAAGAGGAAAAGAAAGCTAATTGGAGTGTGCTTGGCAAAAGTCTCTATTTTTTCTGTTTATTCAGATTTTTAAAGGATTGGGTGCTGAGAAACACAGAAATAGTGAGAACACTTATTCCTTGAACAGGTTCTTGCAAAGTTTTTACAATGAAAACAGAAAGCTGCTTTAGTAAAGCAGTGTTTATCCTTGCACTAATGCTGATCGTGAATACGTGTCTAACTTAACTGGAACTAATGCCTGACTATACTGTTCCACTACAGCAACTTAACGTTCTGCGTAGGCTGATTATTTTTTCAACAATATTTGCTAAATTCTTTTAAGGGCTGCCAGTATATATTTTTTGAAGCTTAGTTAATAAGAACAGCTGCCAGTGGAGTCAAGGCTAAAAGAGGCAAAAAATATCTGCAGAAGGCAAGATTTTACTTCAAAAGATCAGTATTACAAAGCACTACTGTTGCTGGTATAATCACTTTCTTTGGGGGGGATGCTAATATAGACTGGGTTTCTTGTCTTCACAGCCCCCACTGAGCCTTTGCTGTGCAAATTTGCTGATGGAGGGCAAAAGAAGCGCCAGAATCAAAGCAAATACACACAGAATGGAAGGCCGTGGCCCAGAGAAGGAGAGGTAAGTGCCACGCGGCAATTATTTTCCTGGGGTTTGGCAGACGTCAGCTGCAGACCTGGAGGTCTACCTTTCAGGGCTATGAGGAAATCAGATTGCACACAAAATACAATGGTTCCACACAGAAAAAGCTATATAAGCAGTGGGGAGATGGAGGGTTATGATAATGTGCAGAGTGTAAAGTTACAGGAAAGGAGAATTTCAGAGCTTGGTGTGGAACTGCTCAGCCTGGTCCCACCATGAGCGCTCTGCAGCTGGAACTGAGCCCCATTTTCTCTTTCTGGTGTGCCATCAGCACCCCTGGTCTTCCTTTTACAAAACCACTCAATTTACAATGAAGCGACTGAACAATGTTATTTCCTCCATATAGTTCCTAGTGATAAAAGATCATTAGGGAAAACTGGGCTGTTCCAAAAGGGAGAGATACATTTCCACATTCTGATACATGGTCCATGTAAAAGTATTCCAGAACTTTTCTAAGCTGAGCTCTTCATTCTGTTCAAGCCAAACCAGTTTACAGTAGCCTCAGCTACATCATGTGTACAAAGTTTTAAAATAAAGTAAGCTAGTCTTTGCTTTCTACTCTGCTGCAAATAGTCTGTTACTGGAGTTTCTTTTTCTGTGTTCTCGTACATGAAGTGTCTCCAAATGTGGGTGAAATAAGAAAGGAATTTATTTGACTCTTCTGGAGTTTGTTTACTGGTTTTGAATGTTATTATAGGACAAAAACTCTTGAATTAATAAGTTAGATCTGATCATAGTATCTTCTTACATGTGGTGATAGCTATGAAGCCTGAAGGGCTTACAAGTGTTTCTGTCCTAAACAACTATTCTTTGTGTTTATGATTGAGACTTCAAGGAAAAAGAGTATGTTGCTCAATTGTAACCCACTAGAATACAAGTTGGTGGGGGTTTTTCCCCCTTTATTTTTTTTGTTTTGTTTTCTGGGCTTTGCTGTATTTACTTCAATTTTACAAATCAAATTTAAAAAAAAAAGATTGGTATTTCTAAGTTGCATGTTTCTAGAGGATTCCTGCTTTTTTGTAACTACTTGATTTTGTTAACTGATACTTTTCAGACCATTAGTTTATGACATATATACTCTAGCACGATTGGTGAGCTCATAAAACAGACAAACCTTTTGAAAACATAGAAATTTCTCCCACCATCAAGGTAGTTATTGTACACATTTACTACAGGAGATTTCAGAAGTCTCTGAAAGTTCCTTGCAGTCTCATATGCTGTATGTCTCAGAAAACTAAGATGTCTTCTTAGGAGCCCTTATAGTTAGTGATATTAAACATCTACTGAGGAACAAGTGCCCACGAAGTACTTCAAGCAGTAGACTCAGGTCAGCATATACAGAGCTTGAAAAACAAAGGTCTCTATTTAGGAGACAATAATAAACCCTCAGTAAGGTAAACAGTCCGTATTTTAAAGACCTCTAAATACCTGTTTAAGTAGTAAATACCATCATAGCTATTATCTGCACTGTTCTATATTTCCTTCAGTTTAAATCAATAAAAAAAGGTAATATAAGGTGAAAGCCAGGAAACCACTATTATATCTATGGCCTCAGGGCATCAGGTTACTACATCTTGTGCAGTTCATTTGCTGCTAGTAGAGGGGTGCCTATTAAGCACAGTGATATCCTGGTGACCTAGAGGCAGGGTGTGGTTGGTGTGTTTATCGCTTAAGAACTAATTTTCAGTGCTGGGCAATGGCATTCCTTCTTGTTGATCACAGTCAACTACAGAGCTGTTGTCACGTTATAACTACAAGTATGGAAAGATTGTAAAGATACAAACTCAGAAATATTTCAGGCTAGATTTTCTCAGATTTTCTCTATTTACTAACATCTGGTTAATACTTTGCTGCACATTGGATATTTACTACTCAGAGCATCAAAGACAAGAATGCATGTTCTCTTTTAGGCTCACTCGTTTATTGGATTAACTGGTTTTAGTTTTCTTATTTCCAATGTAAATCTTTCTGTATAATCACTTCTATATTTTACATGCAATAGGGTTTTTTTAACTCTTTGTCCTTTAATGATCTTATTCTAATACCATTCAGTTGTTCTCTATGTAGCGGCACTCAGGTAACCATCCTACAATTACTCCTGTCAGCTTTAATTTCTTTCAAAAAGAACAGGCAGTGAGTAGTGAGAAATAATTGATATATGACAAGTGTCATAGTTCTGATTGCAAATGGGATCTGGAAATACTCTGCACATTTCTACTTTCTCTTGGTTTCTTCCCCAAAGAAAAGTAATGAAATAGCATCCAAGAGATTACTCCCTTAGTATTTCCACCCTGGCCAAATCCCATGGTATCTAGACCAAGATGCATTTTGGCTATTGTTCAGATAAGCCTTTGCATTCTTGAATACTTACGTGAAGGGCACTTCTAAAACATCTGAGGTTTAATCAGCATTGGCACTGTGCATGCATGAGGATTATTTCTCGGAAGGGCTGATCCCGAACAAGTGATGCTAGCAGTTCTGTCACTGGCCTCAAACTTGAGCATGCAAAGTAGAGACAGACAGCTGTGCCCAGTACCCTGCTGTAGGGAGGAAATGGCAGGAGATGTAATGGGGAGGAGCAGGTTTGCTGCAGTGTTTCCTCTCTTGCTATGCTGTTCTCAGAGGTCTTGCTCTCTTTTTTGGAGAGCTTCTGCAGAATTTTATGAGGGGATTACTTTTTTATGTTTTTTAAAAAATTTTCACATCATACTGCAATAGAAAATCTTATTCCTGTCATATTTGTTTTGTAGATTGCTTCATAACAATATAGAAATACTTTAGTTGGCTGTTAGATTGGCTTCTCTTTAAAAGTCAGGTCGTTTCTGAATTTCTCTATGGCTTTTTGTGGGAGTGGATGGGTTTGGTGCTTGGTTACTTGTCAGGTTGTAACTTGGGAAGAAGGCAAGATCTTGAATAGCACTTTTCTTGTCCTTACCCTTCCACTCTTGAAGTCTCAGGAAATGCTCAGCAGATTTACTGAGACATTTAATGGAGTGTTTGTGATGGCTGACTACTTCTGGACTAAGGAGCTGAGAGCTTAGGTTAGTGATGGCTTTGTATAAGGCTGTCAAATTAGGCATCTAACTTAAAGGTGCAATAAATGTACAGTGAAACCTGCAAATGCTGGAAATATTTGCAGTGATATTCTAACCTAACAACTGACATAATTTATGCACAAAGTTCAGTAATGCTTTTTTTCAGGCTAGTTTCTCCTGAGTCACACTGGTTTAATTCAGCACTCTGTTTTGAAACTTGCCCTGGCAAGATCATATTGAGATGGTGATAGGGATAATCATATTCAAAGTCTGTCTGTAAAATATTTGATTTAATTTACCTCTAAATTGCAATTGACAAGTCTAGAGGTGAGTGACATATCTCCCGAAAAATGTTCATTAGCCAAAAATGCACCCGGGGAATCAAGTGAACTCACAAATTGAGATCAGATTGGAATAAAAACTGCAGCATAATTTTTTCAACATAATCGTCTATTGCAGATTTATGGAAACCTTTTTTGGTTATTTGGAAATAAAGTCTTTTTGTACATGTATTCAAGAACAGGTTTATATGAAAATTATCTGGTAGAAAGGAAAAATTTGCCCAAAGTTTATTATTGTTTACTGTTCTAGAAATTCTAGCATTTCTATATCTGGTCAGCCAAAAGTGATTAAGATTTTTTTGTGCAGTCACAATGTTTTGAAGTCTTTGATATTTCATTTGCAAGTTTCTGTAAAATTTAGACCATTTAAATATTCTCATTGTCTTTCTTGTAAGAAAATGTCACTATTACAGTATTGGTGCATATATCACAACAGCAAGATGCACCATTGAATGCAGCCCCCTTTGTCATTGAATTTGGTCTGATGTCTATAGTGATATTTAATAACTGCCACCAGTAATTCTTCTATTGATTTTTTTTTTTTTTTACTTCTGGAATCTGGGATACATTTTTTTTGTTTCTAAATAGGCAAGAGGTTAACCTCCTTCTCCCCTTTCTTCTCTTCCTCCATTTCCCCTTTCTCCTTTGTTTTCTTTCAAGATCAATTGATGGAATACCTAAAGAATTAAACATGGTTTAAATTCTTGCTGTAAAAAGTAAGATGACCTAGCAGTTTGGGAACGTTGCTTTTGTGAACAGTTTCTCTTTTTGTCTGCTACTCATTACAACTTTGTCTAATGCAAACAGTAACTTAGAGAGAAAAACATACAATAGGTAATTTGAGAGACTTCCTGAATTTTTGTAAAGTCAGTAGCAGTGAAAGGCTGAAGCCATTTATCCTGGTGCCAGTTGTCCCTTCTTTACCAGTAACATGCATTTAGAAATGCTTAGTAGTTCTGTGCCAGGCGCATTTATAACTCAGACATAGATTGGTTTTATGCTTCCAAGGAGATCGGTACTATTTAGTTGTGTTCCATAACCCTCAGTGTCTGTGGCTGTTGTATTTTATACCTAGACAAATAACTTTTATTTCCTGTGAGAGACAATTTCCAGTTCTGTCCAGATAAGCAATAGTACTCTTGTATGTAAACCACTGACAAAGACATTTACTAGATATATTTAGCATGCCAGTTAAACATTGGTACTTTGCATGCTTGTTTTCAACAAAAGCTTAGTTTAGCAAAGAGAGGAGTTGAACCCAAAAAGAAGCCTACTGAGAGGGAGAAGTAGAAGCCTAAAGATAGGTGAAAAGAGATATGTGACCAATAAGTGAAAAGATGAAGAGCAATGAGTTAAAAATACTTCATGATTCAAGATATGAAGAGCAATGAGTTAAAAATACTTCGTGATACAAGATAACTGTCATTGTGGGCAACATGTTGAAAAGGTGCCTTAGTGGCACAATCACCAAAGACCCATTTAAAGGGTTGGATTTTGAGCTTATAAAGCACATAGAAATATTTTAACTAATGACCTATATGAAGTTACTGTCACTGAAATCAGGATTTTAGAAGGGACTGGTTTTGCTCTTAATAAGGGCCATGGTTTTGTTAAAATAGAATCAACACTGTACCTGTCTTCAGAAATTAGTTTTATTAGTTTTTATTTGCTTTGAATTTCCTTCTGTGGTGAAACATGTTATGGCATTTGCCCCAGAGATTTTCCTGCAGTTGAATATGCCTCCAAATTCTGCTACTACGGCAGTGTTTTCTTAGGCATAATAAACAGATAATGGAGTCAGAGGGAAAGGACATATCTTTTTCTGCTGTATCCACAACAGATACCTGGTGGGCTGTCATTTTCAGGAGTGCTGCAGGCCTTCCCTGGAAGTCTTCCCAACTCACTGTAATACACACATCTAATGCTCAGATGTGACTGTAATCCACAGCTGATACAACACTGGATCAGGCTGATGGTAAAATGGGTGTGCCAGATCCCCAAAAGCAGATGGTTCATAGACCTGAAGATGGCAAGGTGAAATGTATGAGCTGGCTGTGGAAACAGGATAATTATGTTGTATTATATATGTCCTCTTCTTTTTTTTTTTTTTTTTGTAGATTTCAACACTTATCGTTTAACTGATCAGATAAATTGAAGTGGGAACAAAGTCCCTTGGCCCCAGGAGCAGAAGCTGTGTAGGTCAGACTTGCAGCCCAGTTCTGTAGGGCAAAGGGGCTGCTTGTCATTCATTTGGGTATCTGAACTTGTCATTGTGTTTATCAGTGCAGTCTCTGACCTTCCGAGGTTCATAAATCCATTCCCAAGTTTGACATAAATATTATATTTTTTCTCTCCACAACCACTTTTTTTTTTCCTTAGAACTTGCAGCTGTTTAAGGAGCACACATTACTGCAAAATGCCCTGTTACTTTCATATGCTTCTATATAGCTAAGAGGTGTTACATTTACATTCTACATTACTCCTTCTCTGAAAAAGAAAGGGTTTTCTGAAAAGGAAAGGATTTTTTTTATTCAGAATTAAATTCAGAACTATTTTTAATAATCTGGAATATTTCTGACAGAACTGTTTAAATAATCAAAGGAAGGAACTCTGCCAAATTAACTTTACTGGAGACTGAGCTTATTTATTAAATCAGTATTTTAAATTAATCTCATTTATGTTGATTTCTTCCCCTTTACTCTCTCTTCCTCCTTCAAAGAGTTTCAGTCAGTATCTGCTGTCAGGGTACAGGAGAACCTTTTGTTGTGATGCCTGGCAGATATTAGCAATGGAAACAAAACAAGTACAGCAATTTTAGTGGTGAAATTTGAATTGATTAGCCAAGAGCACACCCATTCCCCTGGGTGTCCTCCAGTGTGAATGGATGAAAGTATGATTCACAGGAGATGGGGAAGAGATACTTACCTTCTGGTCTAACTCGCACATCAGTCCGCCACAGAAAGCCCTTGAGTCCAAGTGTACAACCTTGGCTTTCCAAATCTCACCTTAAAGAGGAGAAATCCAGGGGACCTTCTCTTTGGAAAATCCACCACAATCAAGCATTTCACCCCTTTTTAATTTGTAGGCCTCTCCAATTTGGTACTGTGGTGCAATATGAAATCCTACTGTGGCAGCAGCCTTGCCTTGCGCTGGTGCTCCAGCACTGGGCATAGGGTGGCCAGGGCAAGTTCAAGGAGATGATGTGGAAGTCTCACCTCTGAGGAATAGGCATAGCACATCTCTGTAGCAGGTCAATTTTGTGGTGAATTGTTGCACACAGTGGTGGAAAGACATGTACACCAAGAGTAGGTGGTGAAATGATGGTGAAGTTCTTCATGAAAGCTGCTTCCCAGCAACACATAAGATGATGGAATGCACAGTGAAGTTCTTCATGAAAGCTGCTTCCCAACAACGCATAAGATGATGGAATGCACAAAAGATGCACAGAAGAAATTGGTCATTTGCAGGTACTTAGGTTTGCTGGAAGACAGATAATGCACTGGTAAATGTTCTTGTGAGACATCACAGAGGTTTGGAAGAGAAGCAACAAACCCACCTCATTTCACATGATATTGAAGATGTGATCATTTTTTTAATAATCGCTCCACAACTTAATCATTTCTTTGAGAGATTTACAAATCCAATTTACATAAGAAATGCAAATGTGATGGTCTAAGAGTCTTCTTAATGAGGCAAATGTGGTCATTTATGTTCAAATCATAACAAAGAGAGGGAAAAAAACACCAGAAACAGAGCACTTTGTCTTTGCCCATGGAAAAGTTTTCACAGTAAAGTGTTGAACAAAGGCCTTCATACTTCCTGGGGGAACTCTTACCTTCCAAAGGCTTTTTTTATATTTACTGCTCTTTATTGAAGGAAAGAGTTTAAATTTGAAAAAAAGTACAGACCGAGTTTCTTGTTCTTCGAATCTCTTTGTTCACCAATGTCAATAGTTAGAAGACTGCAGCAAAAAATAGCAAAAATTTTCATTCCTTTGCCTTAGGTTCTGACACTTTGGTAAAAATAAGAGATAAGTTAACTCATGTGGTTTAAATAGTCTTTTTTAAAAATCAGTATTTTAAACAATCTGGTTTTATTTTGTGTCACCTGAAACATGAGCAAACCTGTGGATGAAAAGACCCAGAAGAAAACAATCTTCAGCACAACAGAGGACAGCTATAGAGTCATCAGCCAGTGACTTGATATAGTTCAGCTTGTATTAAGCACAGTGATGGCTATATTCAATCCTGGTTTTGACAGAATAAGCTGGACCTCTGTCACTTGGAAGTCTGAGGCCAACCCTAATATTCTGTATTTGGTATTTTTGGAATTCCTGTTTGTGTGCTATGGAGGAAAGTGCAGACAATTTTCCAGTAAGTTATTATTGCTCATCAGTTTTTATTTGTGATGAATGAGGATGCTTCAGACCATAAATCTTTGACTGGTCCAGGCTAACCGTTGCCACTTCTGGGCTTCCAGCCAGCATAATTTTTTAGGGAGGAATTGCATAAGTCGATGAGAAAGAAGTAAATAGTCCTGTGTTAGCAGCTATTTGAAATAGCAGCTGTTTAAGGCTATTCAGCAGTGGGGGATATTAGCAATATTACTGGGCCAACTGTAGGTGGTTACCATATGCACGTATTGCCACACGCTGTGTCCTGCTTGTCTAATGTGAAACTTTCATTTACTGGCAAATGTGATGGTGATATTTATAGCGGTCACTGCTGAAGTGCTTGAACGGATTCTGGTAATCTGTCTCCCTGCAGTATGGATATGAAGCATGGATAAGGAGATGAGTGTCTAGCCTTTCATATTTTGTACTCACCCCATTTTGTTGTGTGTTCCCTATTCTTAATACCAATACTATGTAGTGGGCATGATGCTAATACATAGAGAATGGAGTACGTGCAATTTGTCTGCATGTACCTACACACAGATCTGGGGTGCGGTGAGGTTGGAGGGCAAGCTGAGGGGCCATGCAAGGACTGTGTGCTTAAATATCCATGAGGAAAGTGACTGAAAGCAGCATAAACATGTGTTTGCAGGTCGCACATGGACAGTGAAAATCATTAGGGCTCCAGTAAAAGACCTGCTGCTGTTTGTCCCTTCTGCACCCTCATTAATATTTATGTCAAAGAAATGAAAATATCACCAATTGTTCATTTTTGCCTTTCCTCACAGACCTCCCTCCCTCGTTGCCACTTTGTCCCCATGTCACTAATGCGAGATGTGGGATATGATGACCTCTGATCCAGGCAGCTCTAAGGACCATTAGATCTAGAAACTCCCTAGTTTAGAAAGCTTGGGTCTCTCCTTTCCCAAAAAATTATAGGAGGTTTTTTCCATAAGTCTTGAGTAGATGTGTGATGAGATGTTAAAATGTCAACACCTCGATTTATAGAGAATATCTTAAGTTTTTTTAAAAGCATTTTTTTAAAAAATAAATTGTTAGAGCTAATTTTTCTGTCCCCCTAGGGCTTATGCATACTATTTAAGTTGTCTTTACCAGTGCAGGAATATAAATAGAGAGCAATAACAAATTTTATAAGTGTTGAAAAAAGAAAGAAAAACAAGACAGGATTTTTCATCAAAAATGTATTGCAGACAAAAAAAAATATGATATTAAAGTTTTATTGTCTCTCTTTTATGTCGAACTGTATACATTTCCATTAGTAATTAAAGCAACTTTACCAAACAGTGTAATATGTTGAGAATGTATAAGACATAAGAATATAAAACCAAGTTAAGTAAGGGATGAAAATTTTCTAAGGTAATTTATTTTTTACATCAAAATTAGTAGTGGTTGTGGTCACTCTAAATTCTGTTCTTTGACATTTTAAACTTGCAGAAATAGCCATTTTATTTTTCTTTGGATGAAATGAATACATTTTTTAAAATAGCCCCATGTACTTGGCCTTAGTCTCCTGAATTATTCTTTGCTTCAGATAGACTACATATTTTATTAAAACAGTGGCATTTTCATATAGCAAAACATTTGCCCTAGCATCTGCTTAAAAGAATAATGAGAAAAATATACAAATTTAATAAAGACATGGACATTTTTTGGCAACATAAGGTAGCATGAAGCCTAGCCTTTCGGATCACAAATTATTTTTGGCCTCTAGAAGCTTGGACCATCTCCTCTTAGACCAGTGTGCAGCTGCTGGGTTAACATGCTCTTCCAGGAGTGCTGCCCACTCTCTGCCTGCTCCCCACCAGAGCATTTACCCTGGCTGCTCACCTGCCTGCATGGGAACCAGCCAAGACCAAACACTTTCCTGACATGTCTGAGCAGCCATCTGGAAGAGGGCAGATGCCATTTTTCAAAAGTACTGTGGTAGACAGGTTATGGGGCATTAAAAGCTCCCAGCAGGAGCACAGATCCTGCCACGTGGTTTGCAAAGCACCTGTCCTTGAAGAAAATGCTGCCATGTCCTGTCTCAGGCAACAAGCATATATGACATGTATGACAAATGAAGAGAAATACAGTACATTGGGGAGGGATCGTGCCATGGTGTTTTTTTCAGCTGCTCCCAAAGGGAAAGCAACACCTTGAGTAATGGGAGTTCCTCTTCTTTATGCTTCTAGCCCCGTACAAAGGGCAATTTCTTCCCATCTTCTGGTTGTGTCATACACTGGCAAGTAGGGAGGGGGAAAATAGATAAGGAAGACAAAAAATCAAGGCAAATGCAGTATGTGTGAGGAGAGATTGTCAGTTCCACATCTTTAAGTAAATGCTGGGGGGAAAAAATGGTCCTTCCTGCATGACCCTAAGTGCTGTCTTGGAGCATAAGGTGGAGCAGTAAATTCAGTCTCCAGCCCTGCTCTCTCACTGCCTTTCCTGTGGTACCTGTGGATATGTCTGCTAATGGTAGCAGTGATGACAGTTACTAGCTGGACAATGTTTTGACACTGCCAAATCCTTTTACACAGGTCACCATCTGCCTGGTGGTAAATGGCAGTTGAAAACCTCTATGTAGCACATTAACAAATTTCTTTGCTGTCCAGTCCTCTGAAGTATTTTAAAAGCCTTGTTTAAAAGCTCAAGGTTTTCTTCTTCACAGCCTATTTTCTGTTTCTTGTCTCATGGTAATGAATTAACCATAAGTATGAGTGACACCACAGGGAAATGGTAGGCTGGGATCATGCAGGATGTGACCTTTGTAGGAAAGATGAGACTCCTTCCAGAGAAGTTCTCATGAAGTTGGCTTTGGAATGTTTACCAATACCTGTCTCACAGGCAGCTGCGGGATTTGAACCTGTCTTATTATAGTGAGTAATCAGCTGTAAACACATTGATCTCAGTGGAGTTATTAACTGATACGGGTGCAACAAAAACACCATTTGCCCTCCATGTTGTAGCAAGATGACAACCAACAGGCTGAACAGATCTGTTTCTCAGTGATCTCTCAGGCAGGGGAGGTAGCCAATCTGTCCATGCTGCTTTGGGCCATCTGAGCTTCCCTTGAGAATTTAGATTTCCATTTGAGTTGCATTCAGTTTTTGTTCATATTGGCTTAGAATATGTTTCATGTCTTTTTTTTTTTTCCTGCAGTAATAGTAAAAATCTGTTTTTCTTCCCTAACTATGTGCAGGCTGGCATGGCTTTGACTTACGATCCAACAGCTGCTATACAGAATGGGTAAGGAATGCATGTTTTCTTATGCCTTTTTAAAAATTATTTTGAACACCATTTTCTGTTTTCTCTTTCTGTAGTGAAACAAATTCACTCAGTCATATTCTGTCTGAAGCATGTAATGCTATATTGTCAAGTTCTTCTTTTAGTTTCCCTTTTCTTTTTCTGCCCTCTTGTTTGCAATATCCATTTGAATGGGAAGTTATTTTTCCTAATAGTTTCCATCTCTATTTGGCAAATGATAGTGGATATTTTTTTAATCTCTTTCTGTCATGAAGTAGAAACCAGTAAAGTTTCCCTTTACTGACTTCGCTTTTGTTAAAATAATCATAGAAGATTCCAGCATATTTTGGATAATAGAGCTATTACTTCATCTGGGGTTCTCTCTGCAGGCTGGCTGGCTTCCATGGCATTGTCTGAATAAAAGTGCCAGATAGGGAGAAAGCCTTAAATTAGTATGTAAGCAAATGGGACTTAGGGGTAAAATTCTGAGCAACACTCTTCTTCATTTCTCAGCTACCATTTGCCAACATGAGGAATTGCAACTTTTTCTCAAATTGAACGGAGAAATTACATCATCATATTATTTACCTGCATGATTACATTTCCAATTATGTCATGAGCTAGAAAAAGCTATCCTTGAAATCTATCTTTCCTTTCAGATAGGTTAACAACAGTTTGAAGAGAAGCAGGAGGTTCGGATAGTCACTCTTAAATCAGAGAGATGTTTGATATAATTATCAAATTCCATGCATACTCCCATCTGTGTTTTCCATCTGAAGGGAAAAATTAATTGATATAGATAAGAATAGGTTTATTTGTTAAATATTTGTTAGGGCATTGCTAGTTGAAGCATTCAGGAAAAACTCTAACATTCTTAGTAGTTTAAGAAAAGTAAAATCAATAGTTATAGTTAGTGTGTTTTGCTTAATTGCCCTTCACAAACAGTAGTTTTATAGGACTCACATTACTCCCATGTTTTGATGGAAGAGGCCAAACTCAGAAGAAAAGAGAGTTTGGAGTTTGTGATTTCAGAATCCTCTGGTTCTGTTTCCCTGTTCTGACCTCCAAATGACCTCTATTGTCATAATTTTCAGCTGGTAAAACATATTAGTCTATAAATAAAACCATCACTGGTTCATAATCCACCAGTGTTTCATGCAAACAACTGGCTTTTATTTCAAATAAATTCCTGCATATCAGTTGTGTGAATGTTTTGGAAACTGTAATTTGAATGCTCCCTTGAGACTAATATCATTCCACTTCAAGAATAAATTTTTTTGAAGTTATGTAAGTTATCTCAGACTCACACATTATTTGTATCAAAGAGTACCCCTGGTGTTCAGGTGTTCAGGCTGCTCAGATGGTTTGGTCACTCAGTTGTTTGAACACACTGTCACTGATCAATGGGAAAAGAAATAGTATCCAATGGAGAATTTTAGCTCTGCATTTTTTTAAATATTCTTTTATTTGTAAAGCAAGAAATAAGCTACAGTACCAGATATCTCTCCAAGAGTGACAATTAATTACCGCTTTGACATATCACTTCTTTCTAGAGTGTCAAAATATTTTCAGTTTCATCAGAACTAAACCATCATTCAAAATGCTCTTGTGGTGAGATCTTGATTGTATGCAGTAGCATGAGGAGAAGCTCTTACTATGTGGAAAAATCAATTTGTCCATCAAAAATTGCACAATTGTTTTTCCGTCCTTTGGTTGCAACTTTAAAATGCTGTAACCTAAGGATCACCAGGACCCTTTGGTTACACTGGATTTTCTTTATCTCCCCAGCGATTCATGTAGTAGTCTCTATGTATCCCTCACTTATAAATTTTTACTATTTTTAATAAACCTGTTTACTTGTAAGTACAATAAAAATGTAGCTCATGGGATTTGTTTTCGTTAAATCCAGGAGCACCTCGATGCTTTGCTTGTAAAATGCATGAATGCAATTTGTTGCTTGCTGACACAAGACACAGGCATCACAGCAAGTGCGTGGCCATGGAGACTTTAAGGCTCTTAAGCACTAGGAAGTAAAATAGGTTAGCTCAGCTGTCAGTGAAGGGCAAATACATTGCTCTTCCTCACTGTAAGTACAGTCTGGAGATGAGCACAAAGCTGCTGCTTGCAGCCCCCCACTGTGTTGATGTTTCGCCCACACCCACCCTGCACATAAAATACTGCATAATACTTTGGCAGTAAGGTGGGCCAAGCCCTTAAGGTTTGCATGGAGCAATGTTACTCAGAGACCTGTAAAACTTAGACTGTACTGCTACTCCTTGTAGCAGTTTAATGATCTGGTGAAGCAGGTGTTGACCCTGCACACAGCTCAGGACTTGTTGGTGTGCTGTGATAAGCGTGAGTCACTCAGACCTGTGGGTGCCCACCAGTGTGGAGCTTAGTGAACTGAGGCTGGGGATGGGAAATGAAAAGATACCAAAGTCAAGGTGGTGATTCAGAAGAGTTATAACTTACCAATAAAATTAAACAGAAATATTAACTGCACATGCTGACATCTACTAGAGTTCTTTATAGAACCTTTATATGGTTGATAGATGCATTTTGATGCATGTAAGTCCACACAGAATTATATGGAGGATGAAAGCCTACTAGAGAGACGTGTCTGCAGGTGTCATGGAATGGTATTTAATATTTGCAGTTTCTGAAGAGGCATAAATTATATTCGTTTTTGAGTTGGACCATAACCAAGCCTCAGGGAAGAATCTAGACTCTTGTTTCCAAATGAAAAGGTGGGTTCTCATTGCTCATGGTGTGGTACTATCACTTTTATTACTGTATAACTGCATATTTGCCTTGAAAATCTATAGTAGGTATAAAACAAAAGAGAGTGAGAAAGAGGCTTTCACTAAAAATAACTAAGATTTTTTCCCCACTAAAGAACAGATAATTTTCTTCTGAGTCTATTACATTGTAAAGCTTGATTCTCCATTTCATTATATTGTTTTTATGCTCATGTAGCTCTGTTTAAGCATCCAGTGGAGTTGCATCAGCATAAAACTAGTATAATGGAGTGGAGAATCCAGCCCGTAGTGTACCATAGCATTGCAGTATGAGTTACTGAAGGTATGGTAAGCACATAATTCAGTAGATAAACACTTTCCCCCTGCAAATCTCTCTGTGCCTCTTTTTTTTTTTGTTTTATAATCAGCCTTTTCTGAATTGCATTGACAAAGGTACTCAAGTTTTATTTTGGGGAGTAGTATGCCTGTTGTAATATGCTATTGACTTTTCAATTTGTGACATTAACATTGTTTTAGTAGTTTTATGCACTCATACAAAGAACAAGATAGAGCTCTTGTACTTGCACTGTAAGGAAGCTCATTTAAAATGTTCCTGAAGCTTGAGTCCTCCTGGCCATTTGACTAAGACTATGATGTACTGTATCAGTTTAATATCTGATATCTAGGGGACTATACTGTGCATTTGCTGGCCAATGGGCTCAATATTCAGATAGGTCTTTTCCAACTCAAACATCTGACTGTGTGGCTTATTGCAACAGAAAATTGCTGCCTTGATAATGCTTGGTAATACTCTTACATTATGTGAGCCCCAGGATACTATTTATGAATCTAACTTTTTCAGTACTGCCCGCAGGCACAAGGCATGAGCAAATGGTGTTTATTGCAGTGCAAATAGGATCTTGCTCTTGTGCAGATTCTGTGTGGAAGCTTGCACATTTCCCCATAGGATGGGAACCATATGGATTTTTTTTCTGCTTCTTGGCAGGGAAATAGCAACCAGACATTGCAGATAATGCAGTCCCCAAATATGTAGGGAGGGTTGATGTAGCAGGGGAGTATGTGCTTTGTCTGTTAAGCAAGAGAAAATGTTGTTAAAGCATTGCCTCTGTGTGCCTGATGATGTCCTGGAAACATGGTTCATTTTAACATCTCTGAAAAATGTATTCTTTTGAGCCCTTTATAAACCCCTTTTCAGGAGCATCTTTTTGCCTCCTAGTGATGAGTTTCCCCTGTGCTTACGGAACCTGGGCATGCTGAAAAAGTCTATTTTTAATACAAGGGTGATGTCCATTTTGCCTTGCCCTTGTCACCTGGACACTTGTGCTTCTAGCATTGCAACTGCAGCTGAGGAGCAAGGACAGTATCTTGCACCTGCAAAAAACTGCACAGAGCATTATAAAGATGCAAACTGCATTTGCAGAAAATGCATCTGAGCCTTTTGGAGACGTCTCCTTAGAGCTCACAGGTCAAATACCACAAAGCCTACAGCCCTCAAAGTACCATACTAGGTACTGTGCATAATTTAATATATCTAAAATGAGTCAAAGCCACTATAATTCATATCTCTTTCCACTCCTCTTTCTGATATAGATATTCTGATGACTGAGAATCCTGTATTCTTTTGAATGAACTTACAGCATGCATCTTGCACCTCATTTCACCTCACCCTGGTCCAAAACAAACAAAAAAAAAAAGAAAAGAAAAAACAAACCTCAACAACAACAAAACAAAACAAAAAGAGAGAAAAAAAAGTAGAGCGTAAGACTGAATATGGCAATGCCACCAGCTGCAGATCTTGTTGGCATGCTGTAGGATTTACACCAGAACAGGCCAGTCTTGCATTTTTGTGGCCCCTATCTTTTATTAGAGCACCAGCATGTTACTTGTGCCAATTCAATAGGGCATGAGCCTATTTGTATCTAAATGGAATTTAGGGAGATGCCTCTGTGTCCCATGAGTGAGGACATGCTGAGCCCTCTTTCTCAACAGGCCCTGCCATGGCAGTGCATGGCTCCAGCACTGTGGTAGGTTGAACATCCCATGCCTGAGAGTGGCTCCTCTTAATTCTGTCCCCAGCAAGGACATCCCCTATCCTCACCATACCGCTCTACTTCACATGTGGCAGAGATATCCACGTCCTTTTTTTTAAGATCCCTTTGGCCACAAGTAGCACTGTGGCAAAAAGACAAGTCTGTCTCTGGATGTAGGAGATTCCTGATTTCAAGATGTTTGCCCTACAGCCTGTCACAGTGACACAGATTGTTAAATTTGATTTTTTATTATTATTAAAATTGAAATATATGAACTGAACTTTCTCACGTTGTCATTTGCGGCATCACATTTTCTTCCTTTCTCTTCCTTGATGCTTTGGTGCACAAATTTTCACCATATAGTTGAGTGTCCTGATAGTATGTTTTATTTGATGCTTATTTGAGAGTGTTCCAAATGGTGACAGATAAATGGTGTTGGCAGGGGTGTTGGAAGAGCTGTATTTTTCACATTACCATAGTGTATATTCTAGAAGCTTATGTACGATTCAGATAACTGCATCTCTAAGCTGAAACTGAAATGGCGAGCTGTCTGTCAAGGTCTTGGATTAGCACACATTTTCTGTAAATTTGTTAGTATTTGCTGGGATTTATTGGAGAGTTTATTCCAAAAGAGTCAGCACTACTTCCAAATGGAAAGTTGTTTCTCTCCTGTACTTGTCTTTGTCCAAGCAGTTCATATGTGGTATGAGTATGAATCCAGCATCAGTGCCAGGCTGATGAATGGAATGAAAACAGAATGAACAAAAATCTGTTATTTTCTCAAAAGAGGTTTAGGTTACATTGTATTTTAGTTTTAGAGGTTTCTATGTATTTCTATGCATTATACATTTTACCCATAGACTAAATTCTGTCAGTCTGTCATTGACTGTTTTCATGTGCTGCACACAGCATTTCTAAATTCATCCACTTAGCAACAGTATAGCCCTAGTGATTTCTGGTTAACATTGATCTGGGAGAAGATCTCTGTAAAAGGACTTAGATAATATGCATCATGCTAATGCCATAGATGCACCCAGCTAGTGGTGTAAAAATCCTTTCTCCTCCAGTGTTGTGTGAACTTAATGTTTGACATAAGCCGTGGGATACAAATGCCTCTAAGTTCTCATAATAGGGTATACATAAAATCAGGCAAAGGCACAGTTTTAAAATAGTCTCTGTGCGAGCACTGTAAGGGCAGATAAATGGTCCTAAAATAGCATTATATTTCTATTAAACACTCAGACGCCACCTGCTGCTTTTGGCATTTTAAAATCTGATTTGGAATAGAGAGAACAAATGATTGCTTCTCTGCCTCCCTCTCCCCTCCTAACTTCAAATGTTTCTGCCCAGCCTTCAAAGACAGCAGCCTGTTTTTCCAAGGCTATTGGTTGAAGTTGGTAGTTATTTGAGCCTGCATCCAGAATGAATGCATCCAGTCTGAACTAGACTGATTAGTACTAAATCCGTGATGCCAGGGCCATCAGGAAATAAAGCACTTGTTTAAACACCGGTAACGATTTTTTTTTTTGCATAGCTCTCATGGAAAGCTACTGTTGATTGCCTCAGAGTGGGGAGGCAAAAGAAATAAAACAACCCAGGGAATGCAATCCACTTCACTGTGCAGAATCTTGTGTTACTCATTGCTGCATGCTAGATGAAAAGGGTCGGCATGAGGTTTAAATCAGACAAGAGAACACTGCGCAAAAGTGTTTCTCTCAGAGTCCAAAATACCATCATTTCAACAACTATAAGACCACAAACATTTTTTTAAAGCAATTTTGTTGTTGTGGCTTACAGTTAAAACTGAAAAAAAGGCAAATGCAAGAATCTTTACAAGCACACACGTAATAAGTACTTACACAACCCAACAGTAGTGATATTTTCCAAGTGATAATTTTATCAATAATCATTAACCCACAGGGAAGGAGAAACAATATTATAACATTTGTTGCCATCAAGCAAGAGATAGAGCAACTTTTGTTCATAGTATGCAACGGTGGAAATAAAACCAACTAAATCTGAGATTTTCAGTGGTGCCTGGGGCATTTAGCCTCATAATTCCTCATACATTTCACCAGACGAAGGTTTTTTTTCTCTCTGCCTAGATGAATATGAAAATTTCAGCCAGAGATTTTGTAGCCATCCTTTAATAAAATAATTCAGGCATGTATAGAGAATGTGTTGTTCTCAGCACTGAAGCATTAAGATCTGAAAAGAAAACAGTACTGCATGTAAAAATGAAATCAGTAATATTGTCTTCGATATCACATAAGAAATTTCCTTTCAGTAGCTAGCACTCTGGAAAATCAGCTGTCTTTGCATTTCCGATAATTGCATCTTGTATCGTGAAGTTCTATATTTGTGCTAGTTGAAGTGAAAAAATACGCTTTGTGTAAATATTCCTCCTCTTTTCCATTTTCAAGATCTGCTCAATGGAGCCATCACATCTTCTTTATTGTGGTTTTGGGAATAGATGGACATAATTACCTGTGTAGACTCTTTTTGTCTTTGCTTGAGAGGCAGTGAGTTAGTCAGAGCCTCAGCAGTCTAAAGGTTCAAAAAATCTTGCTCTTGTTCTTTGTTTGCAGATTTTATTCTTCACCGTACAGTATTCCAACAAACCGCATGATTCCACAGACATCAATCACACCATTCATTGCTGCTTCCCCTGTCTCTACATATCAGGTACGTCAGATTTGCACTTGTCTACTATGTTTCCCAGTTAATTATGTTTTGGATGTGGATGAAGGCAGAGTGTGTACCGCAGAAAATTGTGTGAGTGTTTGCACTCCTGAGTCACACTTTAAACAAAGGGCTTTCTAGTAATATTCCAGTATCACTAGGTGTAGAGTTTTAAGTGTTTCTTGCATTCTTTACAGTAGTAGTAAAAGCCACTGTAATTTTTTATGTCAATCAGCTTCTCTAGTAAACAACATTTTGCTTAATTTCCTGTTGACAAGACCAGGAGCTTATCATTCTTCTTGAAATGTTTTCATTTTGGCTCCCGTTCATAAACCAAATTTTTTTTTAATGTGCTTTTTTTATAATTTATGTTGATGTCATTGTACTTTGACCTTTTGACCTCAACTGCATTTGCTCCGGTAACAGCTTCTTTTAAAAGCTCTCATTTTTATCCAGTAATCCCTGACAAAGCAAATTACTTCGGGATAACTGTCCTCATATCCTTCTTTAGTCTGCTACACACCTTGTCGTTCAGGATTTCTCTTTTCAGCGTATCCCTCACAGATCTCCACTGGGAAATTATTGTCTTGTTTTGGCTTTCTGAGATAGAAGTCAAAACCAGGTTGTATTGTTTTATTGTCAGCCAGTCTCTGGGAAGATATCACTTCACAGAAGCTGGTCATTGGCTATATATTTTCCAGTTGTAGTTATTTCTGTCCTGTGGCTTCAGTGCTCTTCCAGTCCTGAGTCTTACCTGAAATAAGCTACCCAAACTTGCAAAGCTGCATGGCGAGTTGTTCTTAATGTTAGGGTTGGTTTGTTGGGAGTGGTGGTTTTGGGATGGTATGCTACTGCTTACAGGTAATTCGGAGAGGTTACTGAGCTTTAAACTTGATCTTCAAAAATATTTGATCCTTGTGATTTTCTTTGACCTTTGTGTTAGTTAGCCATTTTAAGATGGCTATGTAGCACTTGCCAAACGAAAGTTATTATGATGAGGTAAATTTCAGTAAATGGCAACACCAAAGAGGTGTCAGTGTCAGAAACATGTGAGTGCAGCTCACATGCATTTTTCTCAGTAGCAAAGCTGGCTTAAGAGTCAGATTTCTTCCCTCATATTTAGGCCACCCAGCTACTTATTCCTAACATTGCTCCACAGTTCAGAGTTGCTCCTTTCTCCCATTCTGGTTTGGACCATTGCATCAGTTTGTGGTTTTATATGTTTGCACCAAAACCATTCAATTTTTTTTATTTTTTTTAAACCTGTATAATTCTCCTTAGGTAGTTTGCAGTGTAAGCCCAAAGGCACTTGCCTTGGCACCAATAAAGAAATGGAAGAGTGCTAGAGTAGGTGCAATGTGCAGCAACAAGCTGTGACAGCTCTAGAGTATTTTAACTCATGGGGATTCACAACATGAAATTTTGTTCTAGAGGTGTGTTTGCATGTCCATGTGCTAGGTTTGGTTCTAATGATGTTTCACTAAACTTGCTTTTCAACAAAAAATATGCTTTAGTAAATATATATAAATGTTGAAGCACACAGATATACAATTAATTCTTACCACTTTCTTCATGACCAAAAGCACAGGGCATCTGGAGAATTGAGACTTTGTAGGTTTCTCCTTGTTATTCATGCTCAGTGTGAGGTACTACATGCCCATCTCTGTGAGCCTGGGGTAGCAAGTGAGGTGCATACTGATAGTTGCAGCACAGCTACATTTTTGTGTCCTTCTCATGTGTTGTAGAACCTAGACTGATGCGAGAGGAAACTAGGATACACAATTCTTGGAGTTGAGTCTGAGTTATGATATGATATGGGCCATTCACACATTACACAAGAGAGACTTATGCCTCAGAGATGCCACTATAAATATGCAAACACTCTGTAATGTATTTAATTGTTAGTGAAATTGTTATCGCCTTGGAAAATGTTACATGTCAGTCATAAGGCAGAATAACAAAGACTTTGGTGAGACAAATGGAATTCTGGTGGGAACACAAGCTAAGAATGATCTTGGAGGGACAGAGACTTCTTAAGCCAGCTTTTCCGTGAGAGCTTTCAATTAGAATAAGCTTCAAAAACTCTGAATTAGATCTGCAGTTCTTACTGAAAACAGTATAAATCATTCTGGAATATCTTGAAAGTGTTATACCTTTAAAAGCTCATACAGAAACTTCTGACAATAAACTTTGAACATTTTATGTCTCCTGCAACTGTCAGTTGGAATACATGTTCATGATTACACTGATGAATGAAAGCAAACAATAGAAATGAAGAAAATAGGATAACATGGAATATTGAATACTGCTTTGTGAGATAAAATGGTGTGGATCATAGAAGGGATGCAATCACTCATACTTCTGACTTTGGTAGAAAACATTATCACATGAAATTTGAAGGCTTTTTCCTTTGTCAAGAATTTTATGAAGCGTAAATTAATTTTGTGTTATGTGGCTTAAATCTTTGGATAAAATCAGCTCCGTAGTTGTAATAGAGACAATATTTTCAAGCAAATCTTTTAAGTTTTCAACTTTTCTGTACTAATTAAAAGTGTTTGATATGCAGGTCCAGAGTACTTCATGGATGCCTCATCCGCCATATGTTATGCAACCAACAGTAAGTGCATGCTTGCTTATATCCAGCTAAAAATGCTTACATTGTAGCCTCGCCATGCTTCTCAGCCACAGTCCCAGGTCATGTAAGAGCAGCATACTGCTCCCTGTGACAAGAGTCCTCTGGTGTAAAGATTTTGTTTCTTTAAGGAGCACCATTTGACCATTTGATTTAGTGGAAACGGGAGGATGGGTGATATGTTATCTTATTGCATTGATTCTATGAGAGTAACAAGTTCTGAAGTGTTGCCTCTGAAGCTCTGC
>NW_008677582.1:152745-193495 GCF_000695815.1 Acanthisitta chloris | reverse complement strand
CCTGCATACTTTGAATTGTCAGGATCAACACATTACTGTTCCCTTACAAGCTTATCCATCAAAAAATCCTGTGTAGTTTCATATAAAGGATCCTCAGTGCCTCACTAATGCATTTCAACATAGTGGATAAGGGTGAAGGACAACTGTCTTAGAGAGTCTCTGCCAAATCTAAATCTGCTTTATGATTTGACTAGTCAAGTTTTTATTCTGGGTTGTTTGGTTTTTGTTTTTTTTTTCCCTGGGTAAATTGTCACCTTTATCAATTTAGAACTACTACTTAAAGCTGCATTATGCTTCTAACCAACATTCGTTAGAAATAGTGCAGCTGATTTTTTGTTTACCTCATGGAAGTGTTTTGATATACTTTGCCTAAATATTAGCGATATAGCAGGAGAAAACACCATATCGAATTCCGCTATATACAGATTGTTTTAGTTCCATTTCCTACCTTTGATCAGTTTCTCAGGTGTGGATCCACTTAACAGTGTCATTAATCAAAATTTAAATGTATACTCCACATGAGCATCAATACATTGATTTATACAAGGAGAGTACAACTAAAATGAAGTTCTGTAGGTTAGGATTGTTTGTTATTCAGATTTGTGTTCAAGTGTTTTGACTTCACAATAGAGTAACTTCTGGTGGGAGTTAGTTGTACAACAATGTGGATACAATCACACTACATATCCATTTAGTAGCACAGGACTCTCATCCGAATTTGAAGCCCCCTTCCACAACCCTCAACTCTTTGGAGACAAGTTCTTCAGTTTCTCCTCACCAGGCAATGACCATAGCATGGGACTGACTGTCTCCTCGATGCTCAATTCCTACTGCTGCAGTAATGCTCCTCTCAGCAGACCCTGGGGGAACTTTCCGTGTCAATGAAGTAAAGCTGCTGTTGTGTTCCTTATAGGGAGATGAACTATATTGAACAAATTCACAGTTAAAATCAGTCCTGTATTCTAATATTTGAATTTAATTTCAGACCACAAGAAATCTTAGATGTGTGTATATGTTGAGTTACCAGACTTGTGGAAGCCAAAGGATCTCTGATCCTTGTAGAAAGATTCCTTTTCTAAAAGGAAAACCTGAGAACTTTGCCAATCCCAGTTTTTGTGTATATGTGTGTTTGAGTTTTGTTTGTTCAGGAAAGCATTTTTCTGCAGTACTAGAAGAGATATTTTGGTGTGGCAATTTGATGTATTTACCCCTCCGTAAAGGGCATGAATAGAAAACTTATCTTTTATAGTGAGTGGCACCCTCGATATGCCAAGTTAAATTTATGTTCGTTGTCAAAAAAAAGAATGTGTGCTTCTAGGTACAAAAGCAGAGGTACAGTGAATAAGTGGTGTAACATTTCAGTTCCAATGTCATTGCCATTGTGGGTTGCTTCCATGTGTTTTCTGTAGCAATCCGTCTCCTCATTGAAAGATTTTTCCCATGTTTCCCAATATTATGTTCTTAAGTAAATGGACATGAGACATTTAAGACCGAAGAAGTATAAAAGCAAAAAGGCAGAACTACCATTCCCCAGGTTTCATTCAGAGATGAATTCTTTATTAGAAATGTCTGAAAAGTTGTCAGAGTATTGCCACACAGAGGACTCAAGAGGCTTCAGAATTAATAGTCTGTTTTGAAAGAAAATAAAGAATCTGTGTCCATTTTAAGTTTGCTGTAGTTTCATGCCTAACTATGGACTCTATTCAATGCACCTCCGTAGCTTTAAAAAAGTGAAGAAAAGATTGCAATAAAGTTGACAGAATTCAAGATGTGAGTTTTGGTAACCCTTTCAGCTGATGAAACTGGGAACTTCCTAATTTGGTTAGCTTTTTGTTTCTTGTTGTAACTTAGTTTTCCATGTTATTATCTAAATTGCCACCACTTTACTTCATAATATTTTATGAGATGATTGATTGTGGCGTGTAATGTCCCCCTGGAAACTACTGCAGATAAATATTACATTCCCCTTGCCCCAGGAAGGAGAACATTTTGTTAAGCCTCTATTATTCTTTGTGAGTGGAGATGAACTCATACAGAAAGCACAGTTTGAATTGTTCAAACACTGGTGGTTAATTCTTTGTTTTGATTATAAGTATCCACTAAATCATGTTACTGAATGATTAGCTTTTCATTTCTGACAATAAGTCCTCCTTGATATTTATGTATAATTTAACATCATGTAGTGTCCTTCATGACAGAAAAATAGGCAGAACCAAGCTGTAGAGGAGACAAAGGAGTTTTTTCATTCAGTGTGCTGTGCACAGACAGGTCAGTCTTCTCCTAGACTGGCAAGCTTGTTGACACAAGGGAAGAGCTGTGCTGCACAGCTGCCTGTCTCTTCTCTGCCTGCCCATCTCATCCTCATTCCCGCCAACCTCCCCACCCAGTAAATACCAAGCTCTGTCTTCAGTGATATCCCCTGCACTAGGTTGGCCTGCCAGACATCTTGCTCCTTTATTTCCCTTTATACATTGACTTCAGCCACATTTTCCTGATCTGTCCATATATGCATTCTGCATCCATTTGCTTGGTGGATTAAACAACCCTCTATAGGCAAAGTCTGTATCTCCAGTTTTAACCATAACCAGATAAACCTCTGACCCTAACAAGTAAAAATTACATATATAAACTGCAAAAATATTTGCATGTATTGATTTCTATTTCCCAGTCTTGTTTGTCTTCTTAATTTTGTGATCTTCTTAAAAACAGATGACTGAAATGACATTTTCTGAGAAAATGAGAGTCATTAAATTTTTCTCCTAATAGTAGAAAGTCAGATGGATAGTCAAGGACTCTGAAGTATAGAATTGATATTGTAGGTTGATGCCAATGAGCAACTGCAGATACAATTTTTAAAGGGGTTTTATTTTTTTCGATCAGTGATTTTTGCTGGCCTTGTGCTAAGAGCCTTGGAAAAATAATATTCAAGTAAGATAAGGCAGCATTACTATTTCTGAATAAACACTATTAAAAATAAACTTCTGCTGGCATAGTAGAGTCACATGTGAAACCTTCTCACATCTTTGTGCTTGCACAACCTTCAGGGTTTTGGAAAACAGGATTCCTGAATCATGTGGACATGATGAAAAATTTACCTTGAGGCCCATGTGTGACTCAGACACTTTTGAAAAATGTACCCTTTGTAAACTGAGCCTTCACCGCTTTTCCCCATACTGATTGCACTGTGTCCAAGTAAGAATACCTAAAATTTGCCAGTTTTGTTGCTTTGCTATGTGTCCCGGTTACTCTCCATAGCTGTACTGGAAGACAAACTCCAAAAGAGTTATAGGAGTGTGGGTTTGGATTAAAGTCAGCATAACATTTAATGCACTGATGGCAGTCTGGGTTCTGTTTACGTTAACTATAACTTTCAGAGAACTGTGCTCACTCTTCCCTACTTGAAGCAAGTCTTGTATTTTGTTACTGCCTCAGGATAAGGATAGATGGATAGTGATGGCAGAATCAAAACATAAATGGGATAAGAGTTATTCTGGGGATTTATAACATTTGCCATATTATTGTGTTTTTCCTGTAGTCCCTGAAGGCTGTCTGACAGTTCAGGGAATACTTTGAAAAACATGTTTGCAGACGATTCACATATAGACAATCTCATTTTTACTAACGAAGACATTTGTGTAAAACATGTTTTGATTAGAATCTATATTGCAAAAAATACACGTACTCTTCCTCTTTAAAGGCAGATTTCTTTTTAGTGTACCAACAGAAATGCTCTACCCTACTACTGAATGTACACACTGGTTTTACAGTTACCCTCTTTTATTTGCACATAAAGCTATGTGACCATAAGTAATCACTGGGTATGCACAGATAGATGTTCTTCTCAGTCTGGAATAGTTTCTACATAGTAGCTGGAGAAGGAGTATGCCAGTGGCAACATGAAGGGTGCAAGCAGGACAGCATATGGGAAAATCTGCCATTGATAATGATAAAGTGTGTTGGGGAGAACTTCTTTTCTGGACATTTCTCAAGCCCTTACAGCCCTTTTAGAAAGGTCAATGTCTTAACGAACGCCCTTATTATTTTTTTCCATCTTCCTTCCTGTGAACCATGGCTGAATGTAATCTGTCTTTAAAAGCAACAGCAAAAATGTTTCTTATTTCATAAGCGGTGTAAACCCCCTATTTTGATGAGAAGCAAGGCCGAGTAAGGACTCCAGATTCTTGCCTTTTGATTGTTGTGCATGAATGTAGCATAAGAGGTACAAACTGTCCAACTGAAATATATCAGTTTTCATTTTCTCACTAGCAACTCTGCTGTTTTGGATAATACCCAAAATACCACGGCTGTTTCAGTGTTTTGATTCCTATGCTGTCAAACAAAGAAGTTCCTTGTGCTCCAATCTGCATCCCTCTCCCAGGACAGCTTTCTCTACCTCACGTTTATTGCTCTACCTTTTTACCAGAGTCAGGAGTCTATCTTGAGTTTGCCTATTTGAGTGTAAAGAAACAAACTATGTCCTCTGCAGACAGTTGAGTCCTGCCTCCAAGATGAAATGTGAGAGTTCGGCTAGCTGGTATGAAAAGTAAACAGGAAATAATCCTTAGAAATTGGAATCTCCAACTAGTCTTTTAACTTTTAGCTGTGTATTTTTAAGAGATCCTTTGAACATGAACTTACTTGAACCTTTAAGGCTAAAGAGTTTAGAGGTTGAAATAACTAACCAAATACCCATGCCAAAGTTCTGCTGAACAATTTTAATTCCAGTGTTTCCCGAGGCAGAAAATCGAGGACTGCCAATTCTATAACTCTGATAATCAAGACAGTAATTGGCAGTGTTCCTTTGGGGCAGGCAGGCTCACATGAGGTCATTTCTGCCTCCCTCCCAGCCAGCACCCACTGTATAGAGATGTTGTCTCTAGTGCTCTTTAGTGCTGCTAAACAGGTCATTTCAGACTCAGCCGAGCACGTGCTTACTGACCTTCTTTAGTCCCAGGTGTTGTTGTGCTGAGGAAAGTAGCCAGGACAGAAAAGCAGTGCTCAAGCACAACCAGCTTACACCTTTAAAAGAAAATAGGTTTAAACAATTCACTCAAGTTACATCTCACACTCAAGCATAGCAGTTTATACATTTGATTATACAGTTCTTCTGGAATCGTATCAAAGTATTGCTGCAGTCATTTGGTTTGCTGCTGTAGATATTAATTAACATGAGTGCCAGAAAAAGATATACCTAAGTTAGATTTCCAACCGTTTTTGACACTCTGCTAGAGCCCCCTAGTGAAACAGGGCATTTTTTTGGGATGTCAACAAGACATACCTCATATGGATTCACTTAGTAAACATGGACATGAGAACCACAAGTGTTTCCAGTAGACAAACCCTTGCATTTGAGGAACTTGTGCTATGCTGTTTTATCCTAAAAAAACTTAAGAGCTCTAGTAAAATTTTCTCTTCTTTCAAATATTCTGCAGATAGCATGAATACTCCATAGATAAATCAGCAGTGTAAGATTTTTGTTTAAGACATTTTCATTAGTGGAAAAAAATTATATATCTATGGTTCATATAAATCTATAAACATAAATGGAAAAGATATTTGGAAAAGAGTCTTCTGACACTAAATTTGAAAGGTACCCCAGAGATTCTGAAGCCAGGAAATTCTGATTGAGGTTATGGAATACTGATTTCTTTTTAACAGAAAAGATGCAACCTTAGCCATCAACCTTCATTGTCAAGAAAAATCTTAACACAACAGCTGTTTAAAAGCAGTTTTATCAAAAGAGGCTATGTTTTTTAAAGATAGCTATTAATCAATAGGCATTAGAGTACCTTTAGTGGAAGAATGCAGTGCATTTTTAAAAAAAATCAATCTCTCATTTTGTGCAAAGCCTGTAGTCTGTTTTAACTTTTCCAACTCCATGTACATCACCTAAGAACATCATTAATACTTAATGTATTTAATATAATCTATGTAATGTCTCTGGTTTCATGTAGATTTGCATTCATGCTTAGTTTTAAATTTGCACCAAGTCAAAAACCTGACAACAAACCGTAAGATTCAAATGTCATGTTTGCCGTTTGGAGAAAAAGTTCATTTGTCGAGCACTAGTTCAGTTAGTTATTGTCCAGGTGGTAGATTAATAAGTAGGCAGAATGTGGTAGGATCAGGAGAGAGCGATGGACTGCATAATCGCTTGGTATTAATTATAGGCCAAGAGTTAGATTAATGAGTGTGCAGAAAGTAATAGGCTCAGCAGAGTGGTGAATTAGGTAAGCATGTGATTTGTAGATGACTTCTCAGTTTAGCTCACCATCAGATTTTTTCCCCATGTATTGCATTATGGTTATTCATGCTTATGTGTGCTGTGAGTACACTGAGGCATGCAACATGTATATTACAATCCATCCTCCATCAGGAACCATCTCTTATTTTTTTTCCTAATATTGACCTAATATTCTTGTTGCTGCCAATGTTATCCAACTTCTTCAGGGAGCACTCTGCTATGTTGGCTTAAGCAAATCAGACAATATGCATGTAGTAAGCAGGACACAAGCCTGCTTGTAGCACAGATGGTCATATAGTGCAATTGCCAAACATGCAAGTTCTGTGAGGGTGGAAAGGAAAGGCAGCAATTTTCATCTGCCACAGGCAGCAAAAAGCTTTGAATATGCTCTGTGATCTGCAAGCACAGAGGTTTCACACTAGTTGGTGACAAGACTGGGAATGATCTGTGTGCGCCTTTCCCATGATGGATGAGAGGTTCTCATTTCCATAGTGCAGTTAAGAATAGAAGATGTTGCTGCAGGACAGTTCTCCAGCAGAAAGGGACCTGGATGGACCTCCTTTCTGCTTCCCAAATCCCATCTCTGCACTGCAGAGAACCAGAGTTTCTGTTACAGGTGAAGCACTGGGCAGCTTTGGAGAAGGGAACAGCCCTGCAAACCTAGCTGAGCATTATTGAGGAAATGCTGTGCTGTACAACCAGAATAATGCCAGGGCAGCACTGTAACTGCACTAACTCCGAAATAGGAGTGGCAAAGACTGGTGCAACCGGTCAAAGTTGTGAAGGTTAATTCCTGTTAGTAAAGGATCAAGTCAAGTTTTAGGCTATTGACAAGATGTCCTTTTATATGCAATTGAGTAGGAAGGGAGCTATATAAGAATCAAGGTGTAATCTGCAAATTAACTATTGTATTATTTTATTTTAAATATGGTATTCATATGGGGTTTTCTCCCAGAGGCTTCATCTGTTTTTGGAAGGAAATTCCAAATGGAATTCACGCACACTTGTTCAGCTATAAATGCATTTTATAGCTATAGTTATCCTTGCTGAGCTCCTTTTTGACCTTAGCCTGCCTTTCCTCACACTATTTTCAGAGGACGCACAATAGGCTTACAGCACTTAGTGACAGATACTTTTTTATCTGCTACTGCTCAGTTTTTGAGCTTGGAGAAAGCATCTTTTTCAGCCTCAGTTTCACATTTGTTTTTGGGGTTTTTTTGTAATTCCAGTCTATTTAGATTATAAAAACTGTCATACTGCTAAATAGTTTCTGGTAGATATTTGTGAAAAGTCTCATAGGCCTATCTTGACTGATGCCTCTAAACATATCCTCGCAATGATGCTATTAAGGTTTAGGGTTTTCATGTTAATTATTAAACAAAACCTGCCCTACCTACAAAGGGAAGTATTGGACTTGATTTTTACCAGTATAAATCAAGAGTTAACTTCACTTAAGAAAATTGAATTGCATAGGTGGGAAACTGTGAGAATTAGAAGAGAATCATGCCTGCAGCAAGAAGTTGATGGAGAATCTGGCACCTTCTTAATCCCTAGAACAAAAGCACTTACATAAATTACCATTATGTTACACAAGTGTATTCAAGGACCAATTTACCTAAGTAGGGGAAACCAGCTAATCTATATATTACTTATGTTTGCATCATGATTTATCTAGTGCAGGAGTTATATAAAAAGTTATAATAATGCACTCTAAGAGCATAGTGAGCAGTTTATATGAGACTTAGGATTCCTGTATCCAGGACCCATGCTATATAATCCTTTACAAAACCTGATTAAATAGTTTGATTTTTTTGCCTTTTGGTAATCCTATCAGGAGGTTTGTTTCAAAACACCTTTGCTCTGAGGCTTAGCACTGCATTTTTAATTTTTAAACTAAAGATGTGCCTGTTAATTTTACCTCTATCTGTTCTTAGTCAAACATTCATAATTCTTGCCCTGTCATGATGTTCACCACATTAATTTACAGACAAAAATTTTATCTGCTGTCATGGTGTAGGAGTGGTATTGCCTAACTTAGTGTTTCCACTGATGCCGAGGATGCACCAGTCCTCTGGGCAACTCACAATGGGGTGGTTTTGCCATTTGTTTCAGGTCAGGCTCACTTCAGCTTCCAGTACAGTCAACTGTTGGGATCCTGCTGTTACCCTAGAAACACAGACAGATTCTGCCCCACTAAACTTGATGGCATCAGAGTACATTGTGCACCAGTGTCAACTAAAGCCTAAAATTCTCATGGCTCTGATGTGCCAGGCCATCAGATCCACGCAGCCCAGCAGATCCAATTGTCCTTCTCCTCCACCTGGCTGGAGGCAGGACCCCTCTAGTCCTGGCCATGGTATGCATTGTTCACTGCTTGTAAATATGAACTGGAGGTCCCTTCAAGACAATTGGAAGTACCGTCAGCCCTTCCGTTCTGTCTGAGGACTTGCCCAGTGGAAGCTGAAGTGGCATTGATCCTTGACAAATTTCTTGCAGGGGTTATTCTTCCTCTCAGCTCTTATACCCATGCTTCTAGGGCACAGGTGGGTTTTCCACCCCACCTCTTCATATCTTCTTTGTGGTCACACAGGAAAAACCACAGGGTGCCCCATGGTGTGTACCCTCTCTCTCAAGCAGAGGAGCACTCCTAATAGCAGAGACTCTGGTCTATACTAGCAGGGCACCAGGACATTTCCTCCTTAAGTTGCTGGTGGTCCTCTTTGAATTGCTGGTGGTCTTTAAATTGCTAGAGGTCCTTAGTCAGTTTCTAAACAGCTGAGACAGGCCTATAGGGAGAAAGAAGAGACATCTTCTTCATATTGCCTGAGTTGGATAATCAAATCATCCACCAAATGTTCTCCTACTTTCCATGTCATCATTGCCAATGAGTTGGTAAACCCTGTAGAAACTTCCACCACATATTTCATGTACACAGGACGTCATCTGGTTTTATAGGGTCCTCCTCATTATTTGAATCCCTATAGAGTATCTTCAGCACAGCTGATTCCCTCAGGAACTGAATGCCTTTTTCTATGGTATCCTACTTGCCTAAGTGCCCTGATAGATCATTCTCAAAAAGATACCTTTCCCTCACACCTGACAGGAGTTGCATTCAGCGGCTGAGAATGTCTGTCTTTTTCCCAATCTCCCTGTCAATGATTATATGGTGGGGCCTCCTCAACCCCAGACAGGGTTCCCAGGAGCTTGGGTTCACTGCCCTCTAATTTCCAATTGTGGGCCCCTCTATCAAAGTATCAGAGCAGCCAAACCACAACGTGCTGCCCCTGCTAATGGGTGTAATTTTTTTCTTATATCTCACAGCTCACCTGGAGATAGGGATTGGGTGACTGTCTCAGGTCCTGCCTCTTCCTTCTGTCCTGAAGGACTTAATTCCTCTTCATCCCTTCTGATTCCAATGCAGTTTGAGTGACCACAGTGCCTGTTGGTCTGCCTTCCTGTGCTTCCCCCTGAACGTGCTGTATAGTAGCAGGCAGTTTGAGATAAATAGTAGCCAGGGCCCAGCATACTGCATTACTTTGCATCTTGCTGGAATCACCCCAGCATTTTCCTTTCAAATATTGTACCACTTTACCAGGGTCCTGTATTTGCTCAGGGGTGAACTCCCAAACCATTGGAGGAGAGAAGTGCTCCAGATACTGGCCTATATCTTCCCACCTTCCATGCCACTCATTACTATCGACCCTCAGGGTAGATCTCTGAATGACCCTCCTAAAAATGTTTTTCATTACCCTAGACATGGTTCAGATTGCATTGAGAAGACCTAGCAGACATAGCACCACAATCACACTTTCCTTAACATCCAAAGGAAAGTCGAAATTCTCGAGAGCTGGTGTAACAAGCCTGAAGGAGGAAAGAGGGGTGAAAAGCTAGCGAAGATCATCCTCCCCTGCTCTTCCCACGGTCTGGATACAATTATCAATGAATCCTCAGAAGTGGCATCTGAGGTAAGAGCAGGAGGGCAACTCTGAATACACAGACCAAATGACCCTCATTGCACTTGGTGTTATTTCCTCAAATGCTGATATCACTCAGTACAGCAACAAAGCAATCCTGATCCCCCTCTCTGCTCTGAAAAAGATAATTTCGAGGAGCACATAGTTCAAATATGTGAGTACATGCAGGATGAGGTACCACAACTATGTGCACAGACCAAACAACATTGTGACCAGTGGGTCTAAACTTAATACAGCAAATGCTTATAGCAGATTCGTCTCCAACCTGCTCTCATCAAATCTGTTGTTATCTCGACCCTTCGTGCCCAATGTTGGGTGCCAAATAAGGCTGTCATGGTTTATGAATGGTATTCCCCAACTTAGTGTTTCCACTGAAACCCCCCAGACCACGCACCACTCACTCACTCCCCCACCCCTTCCCTTGCGGTGGGATTGAGGGACTTGGTGGCACAAAAGGTAAAGATCACAGGTTGAGATAAGAACAATTTACTTACAGCAATGAAGTAAGCAAATGAACAGTAACAACTGTATTAATAGCAGAGTGTACAAGACATGCAAACGACTCACACACGATCACTCACCACGCAGAGTCCAGCACTGCCCAGTCGCACACACTGCGCCTGACCAAACCAGTGCCACAACACAGGGTACCCCCAGCCCCACCAGCTTAATGTGAGGTGGTATAAAAACACCCCAGGGTCCTAGTGTGCCCTTCCTGGCTGCTGCAAAAGTTAATCCTGTCCAGGCCATAACCATGGCATTTCCATCTTCATTTTCTAGGCTAACTATGTCAACATCACTGTATTTGTGGTAATTTAGGGAATTTTTATCTCTGGCTGCAACAATGACCCTTCTTTGGATGTATTCCACTTTGAATTCAAATTTTCTGGGACAGCCAATGCTCACAATATTCCAACCTTTTGTCAAATAGTTATAATGCTTCCTTCTCTTCTCTGGGATGACTTTGTCTGTTGTAAAATAACATCTCTTTTCCCTTGTGCTTATGACTGGTAATGCAGTCATCCTGTAATTCACTGTTATACCTAGGTTTTCTCCTTCCAGATTTCCAGCAGATGCTCCTACATTACAAAGGAAACCACGTACCATCCTAATTGTCTTCATGAATTTGTGCTTTGCTCTGTTTAATCCAGTCTTTCCTATATGGTAACTCAATCTGCCACTTTACTAAATGTGCCTTACAAATTCATAATTTCCCCAAGTATTATTACTCAAGGCCACGGTTAAAAACATCAGATGAGAACAATCCTTATGGAGATTTTAGTGACCCTCCCACTAAAGCAGCATAGCTTGTCTTTTAGCACAACCTCTTATCATTTCCTTTTTAGTTAATCCTTTATCATCCCCAAAGTTTAGTAATTTCTGATGTAGCATTGCCTGAAATACTTTGTTGACCTTCAGAGAGTTTAGATCTGCTACATGTCCTTTGTCTAGAAAATAGGTCATTTTATTTCAAAAAATTAGGTTAGCTAGCTCTATCTTTGATTTATCTATGTTCCATCTTCATTAATATCCCTTAGTCCTGGCCACTGGACCTGTGTTTGTATGTGCCAGCTCTGCAGTAGAGATGATCCTGGTTCCTCATTTCACCTTGAGTTCAGTGACTTGTCTGGGTTTTTTATCTCTGACTGTACTCATTTTTCTGCCCAAACACTCAGAAAGCTGCCTCCACAGTGTGATGGCTCATATGGGAAATTGAGACGGTTTCTTATCCTGTTGGGGCTACTTCTGAAGTACCTTTAATGTGTCCCCCATTCTCACTTCATGGGGAGCTGAGCTCTGGGTTCTCTCCTTGTTTTTAATTTATCTATGTGAGAAAACTTTTATTAGGTGTTTGAATATCAATTGCAAAGTCTCAGAATTTTAGCAAATCATACTTGTGTCCTGTAGGTGTAGCTTTTTTTCTCCTCTCTGTGTTCATTCCTGACATATTTATTGAGGTGTCTGACTAAGTATCTGACTAATTAACACCTCCTCGACTGTAACTAGTGAAGCATCTTAATGACATAATTATTTTTAAATTCCTTTTGCAGAGACCGTGCTAACAATTATGTTTTTTGTATCAGTGTATAACTCTACACTGTGATTTGACATCCTGGAAGTTAGAAATGTTCAAGATATCATAAGTAATAGCTTGTTATTGAATGTAGTCACGTATGTAAGTATTTGCCATTAATTTTTCACCCTCTGTTGTGGTTTAAGAGTGGTATTCCCTGATTTAGTGTTTCCACTGAAACCCCCCAGGTCACATGCTGCTCGCTCACTCCCCCACCCCCTCCCCTTTTGACAGGATGGAGGGAATTGGAGCACAAAAGGTAAAGATCAGAGGTTGAGATAAGAAAACAGCAATGAAGTAAGAAAATTGAACAGTAACAACTATATTAATAACAGAGTGTACAAGACAGGTGAACGACTCACACACAATCACTCACAACACAGAGCCCAGCACTGCCCAACTGCACACACGCCCTGCCTGACTGAACCGGCATCGCAGCAAAGGGTACCCCCCACCCCCCTCTGTCCCCTCCACATGAGGTGAGGTGCTATAGGATAACCCCAGGGTCCTAGTGTGCCCTTCCTGGCTGCTGCAAAAGTTAATCCTGTCCTGGCCCAAACCAGGACACCCTTGTAGATAAAATACTTTCTTTTCACTTCAAATGTCTTTAGAAAGAATATGATATTGACATAAACTTTGCACTGCAGAGGCAAATCATGTGTATCTTTCCTAAACTGATTTCAGTCCCACTGAAGTGGAGTAATTGCTTAATTACAGTTTTTAGGGTTGTAACCTTATGGCCTTGTTTTCCTCTCAAACTGGTGTAAACTAGGAGTAAATCCATTCTAAATTCATGCATTCAACAGTGTGTGCCATAAAGCCTCTTGTGAATCAGTGGTTTCTGCAATGTTGTTGAGAGCATGGTTTCAACCTCTTTCTTACATGATTGCAAAAATAAATAGTGAAATGTAATAGCATAAACACTGAACATTCTTTGGCTGTTTCATCATGGATTGATGAAGAATGAGTTGTGTAACAGAGTGACAGATCAACAGAGCCTGAACAATTTTTGAGGAGTGCCAAGCTGTTATTTCATGAAACCACTAAACGGTTATTTTTCGGACTACCTGCCAAAGAGAGAGGCAGTTCCAGCAGGGTAGGTTCTCTTATCAAATGGCCTATTGTTAAAAAGAAGCTGAAAATTAGGGGTTGAGATTTCACTTCTTACCGTGGTTTAAATGCAATTTGTTATTTCTTCTTACTGACTACAACCTCTCGTTAAAGGATGTCCGCTGAACAGCCATTCTGTGCCTTTTAAGTAAGCTGCCTGGGAGGTTTTGTAATGTCACTGCAGGCCTTGTTGCCCAGGAGAGCCCCTCATATCAACCCCAAATCTCAGGTGTAGCCTTTCACCACTGTGCTTTTCTAAGCAAGCAATCGAGTGCAAGTTACCTTTTCTCTGTGCACCTCAAACCTCACACGCACATCCAAAAGCAGGAAGACAATTGGGTTCCTCATTATCAGATGTCTACTTTTGCCTCCTAAAAACCTGTAAACTCACAGAGAAAAATCATGTGTGAAATCCTCATCTGGGGCTCAGTCCAGGATAACTTGAATGATTACTTCAACTCCAAGCTGAGGATCACAGGGTTGACACCCTGCTACTGATCTCTGGGGTGGGACAAGAGGGCTGCATATGATTTGTGCAGCACACAGCCTGCTTTCAAACAGTCTTTGTACTTTTCCAGTACAGCAATCTGTAAATCATTATGCACCCCCTCTTTGCCCAATCCACACAGGATGTGAGTCTATGTCAGCTCACAGCTTGATAGCCTTCCTCTTTAGCACTATCAATAAAAAGCTCCTGCTTGCAGATTTGGAAATTACTGGTCTATTGCCTGTCTCTAGCCAAGGGGGTGGGTGTCATATTCACATATGTCTCACATCTGACAGGGTTGAGGCTAGGGGTATGTTTTCTGTAGGCAGGTAGGGGAAGAGAATGCCATTGTAAAGCTGGTTCATCCACACTGTCACAACTCCTCCTGGCTAACCCAGAGTTTCAGTGGTCCAGGAGGACAAGTAGTGTTTCAGGAAAAGCATTCCACATTCCACCACTGCCATTTCTTTCTGCTGGCAGACCATGTCATTTCTGTAGAAAAGAGAGGATTGCTCTGGGTTTACTTATTTTAAATGAGGAGGAAGTGTTTGATGCAATGATTGTTTGCTAGTGCTTGTCACAGGTCTTACTTCAGGGAGAGGAGGGGGTGGACATTTGTCAGGAGAAGTTTGAGTGTTTCTGGTAGACAGGCAGATGCAGCACCCTATCTCCCTGATTCATGTCTGTGGAAGTAGAAAAGCTGTATTAGCTCTCTTGCCAACTCCTGCTCCAAGTTCAGCAAGCAAAGCCACTCATCGTGACAGCTAAAGCTGTGACAGGCCATGTCTTTCCCCAGAAACAGCACAGGAATAAAAAGAAGTTGAAGGGAAAGACCTGTGTAATTTCTCTGGTTTCATGCTGCCTTCTAAAGACAATAACACCTGGTTCGCATCTTCAGCCTCTGCTTGATATCCATTTTATAACATTTCAACCTAAATCTTCACAGGTGTTCAACATGCTGGGCATGTCAGTTTTGACAGGAGATGACTGTAGAGCCAGTTTTAGGCAGTTGGTTAGAGCATGGTGATGAAGGGAAAATGGTAGTCTTCTGAAAGGTAGTCTTGGTTCTGTTGCTGCTGCCATGAGAGAGTTTGTGCTCAGTGCTGATTTGGACTCACACAGCAAACCTAAATTCGGTCTATGCCAGTGTTCATGATAAAGACAGGTGTGACTTTCCTGGAGTAGGTTCCAGGATCTCCTAGTAGTTTTACCCTTTTCTTTGTTTTGCCTCCACTTTCCAGGGTGGCAAAGCCAGACTATTTATCCTTGGGTGTCAAAGTTCAGGTTTGGCTGTAACCCTGAAATACATTTTCCTGGGCATGCACAGGTCATGTGCACATCTTTGAGATTCTGAACTTCATACTTCAGTGGATAGTAACTATGGATGTTTCCACAGGGATAATATAAATGGATCAATGTATGTAACTGCCATCCATTCAGAAAAAAAATACTGGAAGTGGTTGTGCTGTAAGCCAGGTGAGTTTATTATAAAGATTTAGTAATAGTGCTTGAGAAGTTCTGAGTACCATAATTTAAGAGAACTTTCTCACAAGAGGATTCAGTGTTCATCTGTGTACATTTGTCCTTCTTCCTGGAGTTTTACATGCCATTCAAATCCCTCTTCTAGATAAAAATCAGTGATACAGGTCATGGCTTTGAGAGTGTGGGCTGTGGTGATTAGCAGTGATCTGTTTGTGGTGATATCCGCTTGCCTCCACAATATGCAATGTGTTTGAATTCTCTCTGAGCTTCTTTTCATCATTTTGTTTAACAGGCAAGTAAAGCACTAAGTAGAAGCACGCCATGAGTGCTGTTGTGTCGAGTGAAGTATGAGACTGTGCCTTGCTCTTTCCTTTCATCTTCTTAGCCAGGCTAGGACAATATGTAACCGGGTATTGTGCCATATTTCGTCTTCTTCTCACAGCATAAAAAGCTATATTAACTCCTTTGTGCTGGTAAAATTCTTGTGGATAAATACAAGCGACAGAACTCTTTGAAGTTAACAATTCCAATATCCAGTATAGGTCGTAGACGCGTCACAGGCATCACTTTTGTATGCTATATGTGCTAAAGGACAATAGTTTTACTCAAATGTGGTGGTTTCCCTCTGAGACGTATTTTCTCTATTTCAAAGAATGTTATCTATCATTCTGACATGCTCCAAAGTGGAAGCCCAAGCCAAGCAAACCAAACAACAGCAAAATCAGCAGAAGGCTCAAATATGTGTCAGACAAAGTCTTAAAATCCTAAAAGAGTTGTCTGTCAGGCACCCATTTTTACCCTAAGTATCATCAATTAATGAGTTGCTGTAAACACTAGTGCACACTAATGTGAAATTGTTTAGCTTCACTGTGAGTGAGTCTATTTTGCTGACCTCTCAGTTAGGAACTACAGAAAATGTCATGAGCTGCAGCCAGCTGTTCAGGCCTTCTGCATGATCTGCTTAGACCTTGAAGAAGTTGACCCAGACGTATACCCACATTACAAGTTTATAGCAAATACACCTGATCAGAAGTGAAAAGATGAATCACCATCTCTAAAATATAGGACAGTTGCCAGCAAGTTTTACAATCTTTTCTGCAGAGTTAAGGGACTTGAAATGCAACTTCCTAGAAGTGATGAATCAGTTCTGATGATTGATATAAGGCACTAATTTTCCTGAAGGTTTTCGAAGGCTTCTGTAATGTTTCTGAAATATTCTAGTAATTGGTGTTGTACAATATTAAAAATCCTGCCAAGCTTTCTAATTAAATACAGCCATAGTTGTTTCTCAAAACTGAAATTAACTACTTGGTCTGACATATTGTGAGCCCTCTTACACAGGTGGATAATTCAAGCTCCACAAGGAGTTTTGGTCACCTAGTTTCTCAGTTCAGTGGATCTGCAATTGAATCATTTCCTCTTAATGGGTGACTTGACTAAGTGGTTAGAAAGTAATTAGCAAACACAGTGGACCCGATATTGAAGTGTATGATCAGCATCTTATCATGAACTACTTATTTCCTGTGGGAAACTGCAGTCAACTTCTCAACAAATTTGGAAGGCAACTTGTTGCTCCTTCTTCTAAGGAAGCTAATCAAGGAATGGTTGCACCATTCAAGGCATGTTGTGACTTGGCACATTCAGAAAGTCTATTCTTTACTAGTATTGGGTGTTTTATTTGGTCACTTTTAAGAAAGCAGTAATTGTCTTCTTACAGACACAGGCTATTTTTTATCCACTAATACATTTTAATCTTGGTGCACAGCTGTTAATGGGATATGCTTCCACTCCAGAGCAATTCAGATTGATTTTGTTTCTACTTCAGAAATATATTACAGTAGGGCCACACTATATAAAAGTGCTCAGTGTGTTGAGATGAACTAGCCTCACGGTATTTGCAGCTTCTAAAGGGAGCTTAGTATATTTAGAGAAGAAGTGGTGATTGCCTGGTGCTTGGGCTAATTGATATGGCACTGAGTTAGTCAAAAGCTCTCAGCTCCATCAAAATCACACATGACATTGCTCCTGTGCCTCTTAATATTGACTGGGTAGTTCTTATGATAAAAGCAGCATGTTTTGGAGGAGACTTCCAGTGCTGAGGGAATCTTCCTTCAGTATCAGTTGCATTCTTTCCAGAAAGGCTTCCTGCCTGGAGTAGCATTACTCCTCCGCTGGAAATTTTTTAAAAGGGTGTTCTCAGGTCTGTTTATTTTTTATGGGCTTGGATGCGGTCACTGAGATCCTGTGAGGTCAAGAGAATGGAATGAAAGTGGTCACAGATGACACTTGAGCTATTTCCACAGCTGGATGCACACCAGCCAGAGTAGGCGGTCCTCTGCAGATGAATTAGTTCATTGAAGTACATGATACAAAACATCTGTTACAATGAGAACAAATAAAAACAATGTGCCTTTGAAGACTGTGATTTGTTCAGAGCTGCTTGCAAGGGTGCTGAATGAGGCAGTTGTCAGAGACATTTTCAGGCTTGCCCTTGTGTGAACTAAAGCAAAACTACACTGTAAAAATACCTAAATTCAATTAAGCAAAAGACCTGCTTTTCCCCATTGGAAAGGAAAGAGCCCTTCTGTACCAAATGTTTTTTATACCCTAAACCACTTTTAATACAATGGTATAACTCTAGCTGAGTGGCTGTAAAAACTTAGAAGTTACACTGGTACAGTAACGGTTATTCTGTCAGTTGTTCCCTGTGCTGCTTTATTACCAGCTGTCTTGAAGTGCAATAGACATTTTTCATTGTCACTGCCACCTGAGGAAAGAGCCCTTCTGTACCAAATGTTTTTTATACCCTAAACCACTTTTAATACAATGGTATAACTCTAGCTGAGTGGCTGTAAAAACTTAGAAGTTACACTGGTACAGTAACGGTTATTCTGTCAGTTGTTCCCTGTGCTGCTTTATTACCAGCTGTCTTGAAGTGCAATAGACATTTTTCATTGTCACTGCCACCTGATGACAAATAAAACCTTCAAAATGCTTTTGCTCGAAGGAGTAGCTCGTAGCTTCTAGCCAGAAGTAGACCTTTCACGTCACCTTAATGAGCTGAAGCAATCCAAACATTCCCACCCCATTTTACTTTTACAAGTCAGTCACTTTTGGCTGCCTTTGATTTTTTTTCTCGCATTTGAGCTGATGAGGAAGGAGGAATACTAGATATTTATGGAGTAAACACATATGCTGTGTGCATAAAGACTGAAGTCAAATCAGTCAAAGCCAGGTGTTTATCAGTAGAACAGTATTGTTCTCATAGACAGTTTTAAGAAAATGCAATAGTCCTAACACAGTGTTTTAGGCATGGTAAGGATGAATTAGATGCAGGTATATACCAAAGCACCGATTCTTCTCTTTTTTTGTTCCTTAAAGTGAGCGTACTAACTGTCATATGGATTTGATGGATGAGAATCGTATACTATCTATATAGTAGGAAAAGGCTGCACCACCACAACATGCCACAAACCAGAGAGGTTTACTGCCCAGCTTGTGTGTGCACATTAGGTAGACAATAGGGGTAAAAAAACCCCAGTTAAATAGAAGTTAATCCTTTAAATTAAGCAAGTAGTAGGAATATGTGATTTTGGACCTGGAAATCCTTTAGTTCTGTCCCTGCTGATGACACGCTGTGACTGTACAAGGCACCTACTTTTTTTAAAGGCTCAACAACTGAAACAGGAGCTCCCACGGGTCTCGTGAGCATCATATGGGCCACTGGGAGACTGCTTATTTCCTGGCTTTGCATCTGTGATCCAGTGGTGGGTGTCAGGAGAGGTGAGAAGCTGCAGAGGAAACAAAGTTAAACAAGGTTCTTGTTTGGTTCAGTTGATTCTAGTTTATGATTTCCTGATGAGCAGGGTGTCGATTGTATATGTAGTTATAATTTATTATAGCTGTACAAGACAATTATGTTAATCTTACTTTTATTTCCTAATATTCTTTGATCTTGTACACATCAAAGATGTAAAATTTTAGTCTTGTTGGTAATTAGCTAGAAAGCAAATATGTTGTCTGTCAGTACAGAGGATACAAAGCACAAGAAATTGTCCTGGGGGAGTCTAGATTCTAGTCTAATTTTTTTCTCCTCATCAGATTTTTATTTCCCTTTCATCAGTTCCCTCAGCCATTAAATAAATGTACTGGAAGTAAACTTTGCCATTGTGAAATTCATTCAGCATATTAAACCACCTAGTCACTCAGTATGGATCCTCAGTTGAGGAAAAGCAGTTTGGTACATCAAACAAAAATGAACATCAATGTTTCCCAAACTTGCAACAACCCCTTGCAGTCTGTATTGAAAAAGGTTTCATGCTTGCTTGCTGTTAGTTTTAAGCAGGCCTGGGCTAATGCTGTGCACAGTTCTGATTTGATTCACCCATTATAGTCCAAAGGCTTTGATTCCTAACTTGTGATTAGTGCTCTGGTCAAGAACAGCAAATGAGGATATGCTAAATTATTTGGCTCTGCAGTTGCTCTTCAAAGCTGTCTTTCTGGAAAGAGAAAACACACAGGGATTATTTTACAATTTCTGCAGCGAATCTCTGCATCAGTACTTTATGCCTACAGCTGGTAGATTTATACATCACAGTTTATTCTGGGGATTGACCCCTCCCTCCACTTTTGTTCATGAATTGCAAAGAGATCATTATCTTCATAAATTTGTTTACAGTCCAAAACTTCCATATGAATAATTTATAGCAACATTTCAGCCTAAGGATTCTTCTCAGTGTGCATAACAAGTATTTATTAGATGGTTTCATACTGGAACTTGTTATTAGACTTGCTTCTTTCCTGTTCCAAGGTTGGTTGTCCTTATCTTTATTAATTACTTCAGCTTCTAGACAACATGACTGTCTTGCCATAAAATAAAATTTTGTTTCTTGATTAAACAAGTCTGCAGGAAGCCATAGGGCACAAAATTTACAATTGGATTATTGAAAAAGAATAAATCACTGAATTACAATCTGAATCTGAAAACAAGAGCAGAATCATCTCTACTAGGGTTAATTAATTAATGAAAATCTGTCTGTGGCATAAAAATACATTGGATACCTGCATATTAATGTACAGTTTGGCATCTGTCTATGAAGATTAAAACAATGTGAAACACTGGTAACATTCAAGTTGGTGACAAAACTCTAATTGATTTCAGCAGGGCTAAGATTTCAGGCCAAATTTTTCACTAGGATCTGTTACCATGATTGTTGGATTATGGAGGTTTGAACCACTGAAACTGAAAACAGCTTCTGCTAAAAATTTGTCCTCATCTAGTTCTGATTTTATGCTTCAAGCTGTGTATTTCTGCATTACTTCCCTACATTTCTAATCATTTGCAGTGACACTGAGCTGAAACACCAAAACAGACAGGTTCCTTCGTGATACTGCAGTTCCTCGATAGTACCAGAAAATACCACAAGAAATACTACCAGAAAACAATTTCATGTAATTTTCAGTCCCACAAGTGGATTTTCTGTGTGCTTGGAAAAGTCACTGGAGAATAGAAATATGGCTGCCAAGAGGCTGGTCTCTACTGGAGTTTATCGGAACATCTGCTGTTAGTTATGTTGTGTCTTTTGATGTCTAAGACAAAACAAGGGTTTGTTTGTTTTTTGGAGGAAGGGGGTTCCCATAGAATGAAGATTCACAAGCATGCAGCACACAGAACCCAGCCCTTGAGTTCCTGTCACTCTGGAATTAATTAGAGCACTCTTTTTCTATCAACACAGCTCTCAACAAAAGATGGGAGTATTAGCCATTTGCCTATCATCTCATTCCTATTTATCTTCCTTTGGATGTTTCTTGTTTCCTTTTCTCTGAGGCTACCCTTTGCCTCTGGCTAGGACTGACAAGACTATTACATATATAATACTCTGTGAATAATAAAATTTGGCTTTGTGGGCAGAATCAAATAATAACTCTAAAACTTGTCTTGAAGTGAAAATGTGCAGAGGGAGAGGGTAGTGACATGGAAAAAGTTGTGAAAATGTTGTTTTGACTGCACTCCAGGAGAAAACTTAGGGAATGGGGAGAGGGTGAGAAGAAGAACAAAGACAAAATATCTATAATCTCCCTGTTTTCATTTCAGGGTTATTGAACTAATTTTAAGCTTTTTTTCCCCTTCAAATTTAGATAAATTCTGAAATGACATGTCATTTTGAAATATGGTTGAAACAGTGTTTTTTGACAGCTCCAATATTTTTCATTCTTTTGGTCACAATTATGTGCCAAGTGTGACCTGGATTCACAGGATGTTTTATTCTCCCTCAAAGTATTTTTTCCAAATAATTTACTGTTCATCTCAGCAATATGTGTATGCCATTCAGCTGGCCTTTTTTCCTCTAGCTTGTACTATGATTTATTCCTCTAAAGCACAGAGATCTTCTTACCTTCATGCAGTCCCAGCAATGGCCGAACCTGGTGACCCAGCAATGAGACTCCCTATTCTATTACAAGTCCTCTGAGCCTCTCTGTTCCCCCCATGTACTTTCAACATATTTAACATGTTACAGCTGTGCTCACTGCTATACAATAGTTAAGAGGGCTGCCAGCATTTCCAGTATGAACTCGTATTTTAAGGATAATAACTCAGCTGTAAAAATGTGCTCCAGGCTGAAACTTTATAAGGAAGATTTCAGCCCAAGAGTGTCTTTATTCTGAATCAAAAAAAAAAAAAAAGGAAAATATATCAATGTAGTCATTCTTAATCAGTTCGACTATATTGAAAAGAAAGTGAGTAATCCTTACCGGATTAGTTACTTACTTTTTCTTCTTTTTAGCTTATTAATAGCCAAAATCTGCACCTTTTTGAACTTTTCATGTCTACTTTTTAGAGTAGTTGGACCACTTGCACACTGAAGTTTTGCTCCTAAGGGTCAGTTTTAAAGTGTTTTTCCTAAATATTTTCATTTTCTTTTAAAAGACAATGGAAATGTGAAGCATAGTAGACTTAAGTTAGCCATTACCTCTAATTTACTTCAAATCTGCTCAGCATGAATTAAGAGGTAAAATGTATCCTTTTCTTGATCAATTTGGACAGGAGTGTCTGATCAAAACCACCCTTTGGGCCTGCTATGGTGATTACCCAAGATGTATCCCCAGTCTGAATGCTCATGGACTTGGGAAGGTTCAGATGTAGATCCAGACCCATTCCAAAACCCTGGTAACAGACCAGGTCCTGAGTCCTCTGTATATCATGCAGTTTTTAAAGCACTTTGAAGTCCTTGGTAGGAGGGAGACCTCTAAATGTCAAGCATTTATTCTAATACACAGGCTAGTTTCTTTGGAAGTACTTTGAAGTAAACGAGGACTTCAAATATCACATTTTTAGTTACAAAATCTGTTCGCCCTCTCTAGACTCCTTTTTTTTCTGACTGTTGATACAAAACTGAGGGCCTGAATTTGATTTCAGCTATATCAGTTGTACTTTTACTGATTAAAATGTGGTTACCTTTGAAGGACATGCTCTGTGTGCTTGCTGCAGTCAGCGTTACTGGCTTCTTGTGGTCTCATGCATCAGGGACAAAAGTTTTACGTAAGGACATTTTTGCAGCTGCAGTTTCAGCAGGTTGTGCCTATATTATCAGTTGTTTAAAACAATGTAAAAAAACTACACAGGTGTCATTGGGGGCATCATCCAATGACGGTGAAGTTGTCCAGGTGCAACAAAAACGAGGTGCTGGTGGCTTGTGAACAGTGGAGTCCAAGCAGCAACCAGCCTGGTTAGAGTCAGCAAAATCACAGTTAAAATTTGTAAAGCCATGAATGAGGCATAGTCTCACATTACTTTTAATAATGGGATACAAGGTAAGAAGGCACTATTGAAATACATGCATTAGTCTTGGTTTTGAGGTCTTTCACAAAGCTGTCACTGCCATGTAGCCAGTTTTAACCAGTCAAATGACAAATCCCAATACACAAGAGAGTAGATTTCATCCATAGCCTCCCTTCAGGAGTTACAAATCCAGAAAAGGAAATATAGTTTGGAATCTGAAGCAGAACATTTAGGCTGTGAAAATTTTGGGGTTTAAATGAGAGGAAAGGCAGGCTGGAATAGTTTTCTTTCTGTTACAATGTAGGAAAGGGCTTTGTTTAACATAATGGGTTACAAATCTAACAGAACATGGCAGAGAGACAGATTTCTGTATTTGTCCTCTCTAATAAGGGCATATTTTTAGATTTCAAGATCAGTATGAACCACTATGATCTAGAACTGAATGGATACGTAACATGGTCAGGGGCTTAGTATAGGATTTCCCAGTCTATCATCTTCAAGTCTAAAATCTATTATTGAACAGAAGCATATCTTTAGGAAAACTTACTTACCTACCCAGGGTTTCATTTCTAGCATCTTCTCCTATCTATATTTCCTAATAGGTCGGTTAAGAAGGATTCTTGAACTTTTAAATTTGAAAAATGGGATGAGGAGGGAAAGTATAGACCCTCCATACCATTAATTTTCCTTTGTTCAGGAGTTGCACGAAAAGGAGTTTAGACATAAGAAGCACATAGCAGTGCCTAGTAGTGCATTCTCATAGACACTGGACTTTTGGTTTGTAGCTGAATTCAAGAGTGACACAGCAACATTAATCTCAGCATTTCAAAGTGGCTTTCTCTCCAGCCCATGCAGTTGGGTACTTGGATTATATGGTAGCTCCTGCATCAGCAGGGTTCTGAGAGTGCAGCTTAGATTTTAATCTAGCCTAGGATTTAGCTCTGATGTTCAAAAGTTGTGTTTGCCTTGACACTGCAAGGGCTGACATGAAGTCCATGATCAACTGTGTGAAGCCTTCTCACTTTTACTGTCCATCACTAAAAGGTCTGGCTTACAAGAGCCTGTCTGACCTTGCAGTTGCAGGGGAGACATCCTGATACTTACCCATTCCCTGACCATTCTTCCCACTGTCCTCTCAAGTATTTGGGATCTCACAGAGGAGCATTCTGCTGTCTGCAACCCTGGCACTTCTCTATGTCTCTTTGGTGCTTCATTCAGTGATACCATCTCACTTTTTTGAAAGCTGAAGATATTTCAGATATTTCCATCCAAGTCTGATTGTGTTAGGTCCTTGTAGCATTGTGGAGTTATCACCATGTACAGCTATGCCATTTTTTTCTGGCCGTGGTTGTGTAGGGTGTCATTTTTGCCATCTTATCTCAAATATAAACTTAATACATAGAGTTATATTACCAGCCTGCTTTTCTGTTTGGTTTTCTTTTCTCTTGTTGATAGCCAGTTCCTCAGCATTTCTGATGTCTCCTAGTGTCAGTGTTTGTCCTTCTAATGAGCAAATCTTTTCCTCCAGCACAGCTGCTAGATTGCAGCTCACACAGTGCAAGTCCCTCCAGGTTTTGGGCAGGAAATGAAACACAGCACATCTGTTACGGATCACAGCTGCTGTCCTGTCACTGGCCATTGCAGTGTTGAGGCAAGAAGTGCATGTAGAAGAAATGTCACAGACATTTCCTCCCCAGAACCAGTTAACCACTCTCTATGACTGGCAAATGACCTATGTACTAAATCTCGCCAGAAAAGCAGAGATCAAAAGCACAGTGTATCACACGTTTGATCCAATTGTACATCTGTTGTCATGCCTTCATGGAGCACACAGACAGGTGGGACTGCCCCACTTCACCTGGAAAGCTTGAGACTCAGGGAGAACCAAGGTCTTACCGCATTAAACATGCCATATATGCTTTCATGCTTCCAGCCTGCTCTGCTTCTCTACATCCAAGCACAATCTCTGGAGGCAAATCTTCCTGTTAAGCATTTTTCTTGTCTTTAGAGCATATTTCCGTGAGTGAAATCAAGTAAGTAAGTATTTTCAGCCAATACCTTACTCAATGCTTATTAACTGTTGCTCATAAACAAGAAGTTTAAAAACCTGTCACTCTTGCTTTAGTTACTTTTGCCAGAAAATATCCTGGACCGAGAGTTTCAAATGTTAAAAAACAAATCCACATATTGAAAAAACATTGTGGCCTGAGTGGGTGTAATAGAAATGGCAATATCTTTTGTCTTTCCATATGTAATTAGGTGTGTGTATATATGTATATATAAAATCAGATTATTGAGGATACAAATCTGACATCCTCTGTTAAAGTTTCGTTTGAACCCAGTAAGGCAAGGAAGTGAAAATATAGGCTAAACATCGGTGCTGACTCATGTTTTAATTGTACTGTTTGATAATTTCCGTTTTGCACCTTGTTAGAACTAGGATGTGCCATTAAGTCAATTTTCACGCCTGGTTATAGGCACAAAGGGACGGAATACACAGAACTGTTTGAGAGGAAATGTTATTTGGATTTAGCTTTAACAGATCAAACTCCATGCTGATACTAAGAAAAACTAGTCCACAGGAAAGAGACTCCTAATTCCCATTTACTAAGATTGCACATCAGCCACTGGGAGACAGTGGATGAAGGATTTTGTCCACATCAGAAAACATGTGTAAGAATATAAACAGAATAGAATTGCCAAGCATAACACTTTAGCATGTGTCACGTACCACTTAGGTATAGGTCAGGAGATCTGTGCCGGAAATAAAAGCTTGTTTTCACTAATAATGTAATAGTTTTAAAATCTATGCTTATTTTGACATGGTTTGAAAACTTCTTTGAATTTTTTTTTGTGAAATCTGATAGTTGGAAGGGCAGGAGAAGATTTTATCTATGTATTACAGTGTTTCTGTCCCAGGCACATCACCATCTCTATGTTTCTTCCTTGTCTTCTGGGGATGCTAAACCTTATGTGAGAGTTGTGAGGATGCTTTCGTTAGTGATGGCTGTTCTTGACAGAACAAAAGCACTGTTATGTGGATTGGCTACATAAAGCCATCATACAACCAAGTGCACTTATAAACTGAAGAGTAGGGGAAAAAAACCAAAGAAATGTGATTTCTTGTTCCCTTCTAGAATATGTCAGACAAGGGAGTAAGAGCTGTCTGTGGCCTCTCTGCCTGCTCCAGCACTTGCTGGAATAAATGCCCTACTGCAACAGGTCATTCCCTAATTGCCATGGGTTCCTTCCTCTTAGCAGGCCCCAGCAAAACTACTCCCGTTTATTCAGGCACATAGTACTAGTAATTTTATTTTATTCATGGGGTAAGTTGGAGAAGGGTATGAAGACTTCTGTTTCTCAGTCTAGAGGGAAGCACAGGGGTTTGTGGTCCTGACTACATGTGCAGACAGTTAAGGGCAAAGATACAACACAGGGGTCTCAGTCTCTGCTTCAGAGTCCCTGTAGCAACTCAGGTATATTTTTCCTTCATAAATATTGTCCTTTTCTTCAGTGGCCTTTCTCTTGAGATCTTATTTTGGGTGGAAAGATTTAAGTCACCATGCAAAAGTCACTTTAGGCACTGAGTGACACAGGCAACTTTTTGTTTGCAACAGAAATGCTATTTCTTTTTTTAAAGTCCTTTATATTAACAGACTGAGGTATGCTCTGAACTTTACTGAGTTTTTTCAACTCTGGTAGAAGCATAAACTACTGACATAAAGTCACAGCAGTACTGCCTGATATAATAAATTTATTAACTGCTACAGTATAGTTGCAGGTACTGCTTTTTTGTGTGCAAGCAGTTACTAATATAAAACTATTCCTATTGCATCAACTGCATTTTCTTTATCTCTTGATGTTCCCATTTCTATATCCTTTTAATCTGCTTTTATATATGTAGGCTAGTATCTGTATATTATCAAAAGCTGTATTTCAAACTGGAAGACAGAAAATGCAGTTAAAGTCAGGAAGGACAATGGGAAAGAAACAATCAAAAACCCTGGCTGTTGTTGTAGGAAAGATGGTGCATACACAAAGGTCATCTTTGTTCTTTATTTACCACACTATATTTGGATTCTTAATCCTTTAAGACCAGTTACTTCTGGGCAGTAACTCTCTTGGACCTATGACATATACTTCAGACCTGAAAAGAAGTTCACAAACATACAGGGAAAAAAAATGGGAAAGGGAAAGCAAATATGTCTGTTGCTCCAAGAAGATTCAACTATGTTATGAAGGTGATGTCAGATAAGAATTTGAATTTGTGCCCAAGATTAGAAATATTACGATGTGAACTTGTGATTTAATACTCAGCACAGAAGCAGGGCTCAGAGTTGATGAAGGTCTGTATCAGGGTTTGCCTATTCCAAAATTAAAGCTGCTTTAATTTAGTGCAGGATTTGGGCTTCCAGCTCGCTCTACCCCATTTTTATCAAGCTTTTAAATGCAACAATGTAATGAAATGAAACCGAATCCTAAGATTTGCAGAACATACATTATTAGCTAATGTTTGCTGATCTTTTTCACCATACTCAAATCATGATTTAATCTCTGATCAGCTAGCAAATGCCAAGGCAATTGCTAACTTTTCATTGAGAAAGAGAAAATAGATTTTACTTTGTTTTGGAATATCAATGATTATTCCCAGCAGAGATGATGACAGAGGGCAGAGAGGATTTCAAAGCTACCTTTAATCTTCCTACAATAGTCATGTTTGGCCACTTACCAGCCTGTTCAGCTTCACTAGGCTCACTCTTCTGAAAAGGGGACCCCATTTTTCTGCCATCTGTAAAAGACAGACCAAGGAGATGACACAAGTCAGTCTGGACAGAACAGTAAAACAACAGAAATATGGTCATCATTTGTTCAGTATACAGAGAGAGTATATTTATCTGGAAAAATGTATACATGTTGAGTTTTTCATATTAATTCTTGATAGACATGTCTGTCTGATAATGAAAGTCATCCTTTCACTCAGTTTAATGAAGCAACATGTTCTCGATAACATAAAGACATTCACTTGTTAGTGTGGTAATAACTTGGTAGCATGATAATAACTTTTCAGATTGAATGACCTGGTACTTATATATCTGCGTAATGTGTCTAAACAAATTTGAAAATTTGCTGCTGAAATGTATATTGGCTTTATACTGGCCAGTATTTACAAAGTAGAATTTGTTAAAACTTCTTAAATAAAGAAAATGTAAGCTGTAAAGTAAGCAGATGCTTACTGTAAGCTTGAAAAACTATTTTTTCAGCTGGTATTTGCCCCTTAGGTCCAATATCAGTATTAGAACACTGGAATAAAATAGAAGCCTTTAATACAGTTCATTATTCTAGAAAGCTGTGACTAACTAATCCTTCCTCCCACTGGCCCCTAAGTGCATCTCTCAACTACTGAACTCTCTGTTCCTAAAGCCTCCTAATACACTTTTTATTTCTGATGTCACTTTCCCACCCTTCTATGCATAAAAGGTGGCATGTATTATTGCACCAACATAGACTTCATTTCTGCTGTTGTCTTTTGGTATTGGCAAGTACTTAAAGATCACTTACTTAGTATAATAAACAAAATGTATTCAGTATCCTTCCCTTAATTTCAGTTTGTTGTCATAGAGGGGCTGTAGAGTGCTGTTGCTAATACAGTCAGGCTTCTTTTTTTGCAAGTTATAGACAGTATTCTGAAATAAATGCATTTGCTTTCTTATATGAAAGGGAAGTTCATAGAGCTTAAAGCATATTAAAAGAGCAAGGTCTTTCAAATAAAGGGAGAGGAATTATGTCTATATGTCAACTTGTGTTTGTGACAGTGTTGCAAAATTCATGCTTTTTTGTCCCTGTCATTAATGCCTTACCATTTGCCCAGTTAATTTCTTTTAAAGCCACTATAGCATCAACAGGATTGTATGGCAAGTCATATGCCGAGAATATCTTGCCAAATTTAAAAGTCATTAAAGTAACCAGTTTCTTGCAGGTACACCTAAATAACTGGCAAGCCAACTACTTGTTTTGGCAAAGATGGTGGCAAAAAGCTCATCATAATTCCTTCTACAGGTTTTTTGCAACTAAGCTGGACCTTAAGTAGTATTCCACTGTGCTGAGATGCCTCTCATACATTTTACAAACTCTGTAAAATCAGACATCCAAACACATGGCGATGAAAAATATGTTTGTTGTAGCCTTTGCCAGTAGCCAACTGTATGTTTATCAGCAAATACCTATTATAGGCTGAAAAGAATCAAATTACTTTTAACATGATGGCAGCATCTGATGCAGGACGTTGTTTTCTACAGCTAAATAAATTGAATATGAATGGACTTGACAGCATGTATTATGAAATGCATAATGGTCTGGAGACTGGGTGTTGTCCTAACAACCAGACAATATTTCCTTAATTAAATATAATTTTTTTCCCTATGTGATCAGAAGAACATTCTGCAAACTCTGGTGAATTAATGGTCTGGCAAATACATGTAATTCTTTTCTCTAGGTAACTGTCAGCTTCAAAAATGTTAAGCCATTTTAGGAAAGCTGCAAATACTTGATTTGTTTTCCCAACTTTTTTCCAAACATACTAAATCGTATATATTTAGGGACTAGAATACATACATATATATATATATTTGATTTAAAAATAATATGCTTACTGTCTCTGAGCAATTTTTCCCTTGATATATTTTCTCTCCATTCCCTATTTTTTATAATAGTTTATTTGCAATATCTGTCTTGCTTACTTATTTGCTGAAAGATGTTTGCTATCAGATTTTTCCACTGTGTGTCTGGCACCTGTGTTTGATACATTAAATCATAAGGATTCCTTCACCGCTTCCCCTTCTTGATTTCCAGGCTCCTGAATTTATGCACAGGAATAGCTATCAGTCTGTCACATATGTAATCACAGCAAGTTTCTCCAACCATACCTTTGCAATAAGCATCTTTGCAAAAAAAAAAAAAAAAAAGGCTTGATACTTAAAGGCTTTGGGACATCCTAAATTAATTGCTGCTACTATTGCTGGCAGTGTGAGGCTGCATGAAGCTGTGGTGCAGGTGTGACTTCCTGCTTACCCCATCACACATAGAATAGTTTGGCTTGGAAGGGCCCTTTAAAGGTCATCTTGTCCAACCCCCATACAGTTATCAGGGACATCTTCAACTTGATCATGTTGCTCAGTGCCTTGCCCAATCTGACCTTGAATCTTTCCAGGGATGAGGCATCTCCCACCTCTTGGGGCAGCCTGTTCCGATGTTTCATTACCTTCATTGTAAAAATATTTTTAGATCTCATCTAAATTGACCTCTCTTCAGGTTAAACCCGTTACCCCTTGTCTTACGGCAACAGATCCTGCTAAAAACTTTGTCGTCATCTTTCTTTTAGTTGCCCTTTAAATACTGGAAGGCTGCAATGATGTCTCCCAGAGCCTTCTCTTCAGGCTGAATAACTTGAACTCTCTTTTCATGGAATCACAAAATGGATAAGGTTTGAAGGGACCACAGTGGGTCACCTGGTCAAAGCTCCGTGCTCAAGCAGAGTCTTCCTAGAGCACATTGCACAGTGTTGCATCCAGAGGGCTCTTGAATATCTCCAGTGAGGGAGACTCCACAAGCTCTCTGGGCAATCTGTTCCAGTGCACAGTCACCCATACAGTAAAAAAGTTCTTCTTCATGTTCAGGACCTGCCTGTGCATCAGTGTCTGCCTGTTGCCTCTTGTCCTATTGCTTAGCACTACTGAGAAGAGCCTGACTCCATCCTCTTGACACCCTCCCTTTAGATGCCTTCTGCTGTGTTGCCTTCTGATCGTCTTCATGGCCTTCCTCTGACCCTCTCAAACAGGTCCACATTCTCTGTATATTGCAGCCCCCAGAACTAGGTGTGTTTCTCCAGATGGGTTCTCACAAGAGTGTAGGAGAGAGGAAGAATCACCTTCCTCAACAGCACAAGTGGGAGCACAACTTGTCTGTTATGGAAAGCCCTGAGGCAATTCTCCAGCTTTAAGCTGAAGGAGAAGACTTCTCGTAGAGGGAACTGAGAAGTGTTTAGCAGTTGTCAGATTCAGTTTGAGTGCATATGGTTTGGTACAGTAAAAATGCTGATCATTCTGTTCATAAAGCTTACAATTTCTTACCACAACCAAGGAGTGCAGGTGAAGTCCAAACCCTAAGACCTCGTGCAGCTGCATGGTATCTCGGTCTGCTCATTTTGAACAGACAACAAGAACATCATTTTCCCTGGGCATGCTGCTTCTTCAGTCTCGCACTGAATCTGCTATGCAGGGCCGGCTGAACGGGCTGAGTGTGTGTATACCCCACAGATTTGCTTTTAGACTCTTTCCTCAAAAGGGAAGAGTTCTTTTCCAGGAGAAAGAGGAGCAGCAGGAAACCCAAGAATGACATGTAAGAAGAAAGAAGGGCTTTTTGAATAAAATATTAACTCTATTATGGTGGAAGAAATAGTGTGGCGAAAGTTTGTGACTATCTTGGTTTGTAAGGACCTGTGCCAATAAGGAGAAGGTTAGCACTGTGGTAGCTCATTAAATGAGTTAATCAATCAGTTAATCTATGTAATATGTCTATTAATATAGCCAAGAAAGCTGCAAAAGTGTTTGCAAGTGTTGCAGGTTTGATGCGTGCACACTGATCAGCTTGTTTTATAAGCATCTATTTGGAATCATGACAGATACTCTGTGGAGGCTAGTTTCTCTAATTTGCCAGATTGCTCTAGGGCCTCTTGTTAATGCAAGAAACATAATCCACTATTTGATATAAAGCAAGCGCGTATGTATTTCATATGCTGAGGGTATTGCAAAAAGAACTGACCAAGCAGAGCCTACCTCCTCTTCACCATTGCAGGCAAGTAATGAGTTCACAGAGACTGCAGACTCTATGCTTCATGGATAGAATGTATATAGAAAAAATATTGCTGGAAGGTGAGAAAAAAATTGAAGTGGTACTTTCTTAGCATTTTTTATTTTTATTTATTTTTTAATTTCAAACTGAAAATTTGAAATCTTTAGCTTCTAATCACATCCTTGGCAATGCAGTAACACAGCTCTATGTAAACATGAGGCAGACACTTACGTACAGGTGTGCTGTGGATTTTGGAACTAGTTTGTTTTAATTTCCTGTTTATAGGTGAATTTTGTCAGTAATCTCAAAGGAAAAAAACGTAAATTTTTAAAAACAAATGTATTAATCCCCATTTTCTGTGCTTTATGTCAGGTGTAAGGTGATTATTTGAGCAAATTTGTAATGTGTGCACACAAACATGCATATGCAGGAAGCTATTATTTCATATGAAGAAATAGCTGGAAATAGCTCCTTATTTCACTATCTGCAAGAAAAAGAACAGACCACTCTTTCTGACTGACTTTCTCTGAACAACACAGGAAATAACATTTCACACCATAGAATTGAAGAGAATCAGCACTTCACTAAGGCATTACTTTGCCAACATAGGACCTTGGGGAGTGGGAGAGCAAAAACTAAGGAATATGGCAAAGAAGCTCTCTCTTCAAAGCTTCTCTGTCATGTCCTTTGTTTTATTTTTTGCTCCGTCTTGTTCTTGCTTTAGTTCATATGCTCTTTGTTATTAGTGTCTTTGTTTTTCATGCAGAGAAAAAAATGCTTTTAAACAGTGTGCATGTGCTTTAAATGTGTCAGTACCAAACTCACTGTCAATAGCTAGCCTTACTTAGTCAGCTATAATATGTCATGAGTAAGGGTTCTTAATTGGGACTAGAAAAATCCAACATAATTACCATAATAAGTTGAAGATCTCTGAGACTGAAGGTTTTCGAAGTCAGAGAAAATTGGGGACATATGTGTTCTGTCTGTAAGATTGTTCTATATAGGATATGGAAAAATGGAAATGACAGGCGTTTCACGATGTACAGTAGCATTCATCATAGAAAGTACATATGCATTTGTTTGTCAGAAGCAATGAAGTAAAAAATGACACTTAATTGGAACTGACATAAAATGGCCTCATTAGCAGTACAAATAATATATGTGTGTAGCTTCGTTATCAATAGGAACAAAACATATTTCCTCTGACAGATATATTAGTCTCTTTTAAGATTCATGTCAAGTTTTCAGTCAGGTTCACTCATTTAGAGAATGCTGCTGTTTTTTTTCTTTTTGGTTTTGGGGTTTTTTTTTAAAGTGAGACGTTGAAGTGTAAAGAATGTGTATTTTTAGGGTGCTGTGATAACACCAACAATGGACCACACTATGTCAATGCAGCCAGCAAGCATGATGGGCCCTCTGACCCAACAGATGAACCACCTTTCCTTGGGCACAACAGGAACGGTAAGATCATAGATTACACTGTTTGCTTTCTATATTGTGAAACATGCATTGCTTACTGAGTTTTTTAAGGTAACTTACTGCTCTTGGGTTTCCGGTGCTTCACCATCATACAGTCAGCATTAGGTATTGTACGACACCAATGGCAAAGTAGTACAAGTAGTAAAACAGTAGGCCAACAAAACTCCCTCTGTACTTAGCAGGAATTATCTGTACTAATTCTCATGTAATTATGGAAGTACTGCTCTATCAATTTCTTCTTTAAAAATAAATAGTTTGCTTGTCAATCTTGAGTTTTGTATCACTGGGAAACAGGAGATCTGGCTTTGTAGTAGGATGCACTACTCACTTCTAAACCATAACAGTCAGCCATACGTATTTTGTTCCAGGCTTAGAAATATGACTTTTGGTGAAGGTCAGCTGTGTTTCCAGCACATCATATTTAAACATGCATATTTCAGCAATTATTTTCTCTTCAAGCTATGTCAGACTCAATTAACTCTCCCAGAGTCAGAGAAAGGCAAAAATTACTCGTAATTAAAATTATTGAAACTCACTGAAAGGTGTCTAAAATACAACAGCTACAGACAATATATGATGATTTGATATGTGAATATGTGCACACTGCATGTACATGTAAATTTTTGCGAAAATACAGACATATATTACATATTGCACTTCTATGTCTCTAGCACACATGCTCTTTACATAATAATTGCATGAAAGATTGGTTATTGACCTCAATTTTTTTTCCTATTTCACCACTGTACTACTTGGTACTAATCTATAGGAACAGTTTTCCAAATTTTTTTAAATTGAATGAGGTACTGAATAAAGTTGCACCTTTACAAAGTTATATAATGCACTGCATTGTGTCTTCTCTTCCTCTTCCTGTTCCTCTTCTCTTCATCTCCTTTTTACTTATCTGTTGAATTTAATTCTAACTCCAGTGTCCTTTCCCACTTCTTTAAAAAATCTGTTAAGATACAAGACTTCTGTATTTATTTCTGACTAAATTTATATATGATGGCTTATTGTTTATTACTCTTATTTTAAATGTTGCATTCAACAACCAGAAGAAGTGAGAATTGCATCTTAAAGTTAATATCAGCATGGAATTGAAGGAAAAGCTAGGTCAAGTGAGAATTGCTGCATGTGTAATTACTGTGATTCAAAAGTGCATTTAAAAATTAAGACAAGGAAATGGAATATGAATTCTGGTTTTGCTGTTGGGCAGCACCTATGAATTTTTTCTTGTCATTTTCAATTCCATAACTCTTAACAGACATTGTCTTCTGTGCTCATTGTCTCATAATCTTAATGCAAACTAGAAAATTCCCAGCTAATGTTCTCTTCTGACTTGAGACCACTATTACAGTTCTTACAGTAACAAATCCAATTGGGGGGTCAGGGGAAGGACTCTGAAAAGCAATGGCTGATCTAGTGGGTGATAATAAGATCCTGAATTTAAGTTACTGCATCTGAAAGAAAAATCTTTCCTTTCCTTTCCTAGCTCTATATGCAGTCTTATCTTTCAAGGTCACAGCATTCCCCATGATAACTTCTTGAAGTACATTCAGAGGTATCCATACAGGCTTATGCTTACTATCTTTAAAACTCCTAACTCATTTACAGGAAGCTTAAATAGCAAGAAAGAGTAAATGATTGATGGGTGATGGTTTTTCATACATCTCAAATAACACCCTATTTTATCACATGCAGGATTTCTGTTTGATAAAAATACCATCAGCACCATATTCAGGTAAAGTACTCATGCAAGCAGGACAGTCATGGAGCTCGTTGAGAATTCCTAGTGTTGGGAATTCCTCCTATCTGAAATTAAAGGGAAAACTTAAGGATTTGGGCTGCCAGTAGCAGTTTTGTTGAATTTATCCATCCTGACCTGAAATTCATTCTTAATGTATTCTTTTGCAGAAAAAAAAAAAAAAAAAGTAGAGAACACAACCTATTTAGATACATGATTTATTTAGTGATAATTTTATTTCATTTATGCGGAACTCTGAGTTTTGGGCCAGAGAGAGGAGTATTGAGAGCATAAAGCATGAAGAACTGTGCCAAGTCCAAACCATGCTACTGTGAGTACCTCAGCAGGAGTGAGTTTTATGGGAGATATAAGATATAAATGATAGATTTCTGTCATTAATGTATTTTTTAATTTTATCCTTAAAACTGTGCAACAGGGTGCCATAAAGAGCCACCAGCTATCTTTCAAGAAACCAGCCAGATTTTTTTAGTCAAGCAAGACAAAAAATCACAAACAATTCTGCTCAGTATTGGCTGTAAGTCTGTCCCAATTTAATTTAAAAGCTTGCGGTATGCAAAACAGTTTTTATTAAAAGACTTTCATAAGTTCTCTTGCTTAGAAAAGCATCTTGTTAATTAAGATATTTTTCAGCTGAAACAGACCCCCGTGGTCACTTAAGTGAGAGTTGACTTCAAAACCACGTCCACACTTGCCTGATTCAGGGTGAACATTGAGCTTATAAAACATTGCTTCAACAGAAAATGTATTCTCTAGTGAGTGAGCTAGAGAAATAGCATAAGGGCCTGTGCAGCTTTGTATCTTGTGGGAATTACTCTGCCTTTTGATGCTCTCTAAAAGATTAAAATACTTTGTCCAGACTGGAGCTATTCCAGATGGGAGACCCTTGACAGAGAAGCACTCTTTAGTGCTCTTTTGGTGAGGCCAGTGACCTGAATAACAGCAGTCTCTGCCAATTCCTGCCGTGACACCAAAAACTGGATTTGAGTTTTGGTCTTACAGCCCTGAAGCAGACATTAAAACCTATGAGAATTCAGGGTGTAGCTGCCTCCATCCTCTTGATTATTTAGTCACCAGCCCAGGATGAGCATTTTTGGCTTAATGCTGGCAGGGCTTTCCACTTCCAGCTGAGTGCATCCAGTTCAGGAGTCAAACCAGAGTAGTTTTCCTATAGACCCACTCATAGCCAGCTGCATTTCCCTTGTGCTAAGGAAAGTCTTCCCCCAAAAGCACAAATAATTTTGTTTAGGAAACCATTTCCCACAGATAGGGGCAAGAAGTTTCCTTGCTCTCTAAAGCCCCCAAAGAATGCATATTTAATTTCATTTAATTATATTTTTGACATTCTTATTTCTTATGGATTATTGAAGTGCCTGTATAAAAGCAGATGTCTCTGCTATACTAAGAATTCCCTAATCAGGAGGATGCATAAGGCTATCGAGATGCCAGGCCAAGTAAAAAGCTGCAAATACCATTTCAGTGGTGAAGAATGGTATAGAGCACCAGTGGAAGAGAGGAGGTAAGGGTCTGCCATTTGTGGCACCTTGACCCTAAGCTCATGTGCTATGAGAGGATTTTGTACAGCATTTGCATCTCCCAGTTACTGTGCTTTGTGCTTCACCCACCAGTAGCCTTATTCCTTTTTGCCTTTATGAAAATCAAATTGATTTCTGCCACTGAAAATACAATTTATGTTACTGATGAATTGAGAGGCAAGTATGTTGCTCTGATCACTTCCCCAGTCTGCCTGAAATCTAGAGTTAAGCAGAAAATCTTCCAGAGGGGCAATTTCTGCCATATTTATATGTATTTTTCATACATACCTCTTCACTCAAAAGGAGCAAAAAGCATTTACATGGATGTGCTAGCTGTGGGCAAATATATAAAGAAAATCTAAGTTTAAATTATGTCAAGATTACAGCAAAAAGGCAATAGCTCTGAATATTCTGATTAAGTCTGACAACCCAGTCTCAGCTCCTACAATTGTATTAAAATGAAATTTTAATGCCAGAAGGCATAATGTGAAGGCAGACAACTGGTTTTCAAGTGTGAATTTTTTTAACTAGTTTATTATTATTTATTATAGTAAGTCTTGTTTTTCCTATGTAGTATTTATCTACAATTAGGTCTGCCATTAAAAAAGGTACTGTAGATGGAGAATAGAGCAAATGAGTCTGTAAGGGTAGCACTGAAAAAGCAGCATTAGTATGTGCTTAATAATGTATGGAGGCTGGAATTGTTCCATCATCAGCCTGTCATTCAAAATGTTTCCGATACAGCCATTGATCTGACATCTGTTTCGTGGTTTAATAAAGTTGTGATTGATGCCTGAGTGGATATAATACAAAAACCTTTTAAAATATAAGAACTGAGCAGTTTGATCACTGCTTTCAGTCCCTGTTGCTCGGCACTTCCACATTTGGCTGTCAGTAGAATAATCTGCCTCTTCAGTGGGAAGAAGATTTGCTCCATTCTTTTTCTGCTGCTTCTCATTCCTGAAGAAAGTTTGCTGTTCTGCACTTTCTTGGTCTGGGCTTCCCTCCCCTCCCTGCCCTTACCATCCGTTCCAGATACCACTTGGGTTCCAGTTTCATTCAACTGTTCAAGGCAGCCTTTGTTAGTCCTCATTGGCAGGAGGGTAATTCCAGCTTTTTCTCCCTCTCTTTTGGAACTGCCTAACCGTAGCCTTGTTTAATCTTAAACCCCTGAGGCCCACACCAATGGGAGAGTGAGTAGAAACCAGGTTTTTTACAAAAACTGCTAGCTCAACTGTACTGCTTAATTGTTCTTCATGCTTGCAGACTGTTCACTCAGCTTTCAGTTTCTAATTTAGAAATTTAGTAGGCAACTTACAAAATAAGCTCTCTATTGCACTTTTTAAACAACAACAAAAAAGCCCAACCCAAAATAATTGTTAGTTCCGCATATTCTGTATTAAAATGCAGTCAGGAGGAAGAATTGCATTGACGTAATGTGGGATCCTGTTGTAACTGCAAACTACCCTAACTCAGCTTTCCTTGTGTGTAGTATCACCAGAAATCTCTCAGTGGAATAGCAGGCTTGTTATGCAGGTATATCAGTCTTATCTTTCACTCTGTTAGTTCTTTTTGTTGCCAGCGAAGCTTGATGATATCTCCAGAACCCTTCAATGGAACAACAAGCTTGTTATAAGTTTTTTATCTTTTATTTCCTTTGGATACTCCGTGGTCACTCGTGGTTTAAAGTGTCACCTGAAGGCCTCAGCAGAATAACTGCTTTGTTAGATAGGGTTGTTTTTTTTCCTGTTTAATCTGCAATTCTATTTGCACATACTACAGCTACATGGAGCTGAAACATCATCGCATTCCCCTGATGTTCAGATTCTTGTTCAAAAAGCACTCTCTGTTATTCTAATTGTATGTCACAAGGTCCTTGGAGAGTTGCAGGAGCAAAGTTTCTTTGCAGTCTTGTGCCTTTCACGTTATCAGGTGTTAATCTTAGAGCTCTTTTATTTTATTTATTGACTGACTGTTTCAGTTACTGTTTGTGTGGAAAATGTAGGACTGAACCCATTGCAAATGAAATAGCTTAGTTCAGGCTGAAACTAAGATCTTCCTTATCCATTTACTCAGCCAAGCTCCAGGGCAAATGCAAGTGATTAACAACATGGAGCTGTCTGGGGCAGGAGATCCATTTGAGGAGAAATTATTCTGGTTGGAAAGGAGAAGAAGGTCTCTCGAGATTTGTAAAAAATAACTCTTCCTGCACCCTCCTTCCCAAACAGTCTCTTGAAAGGCAGCTCCAATTTACCTCATGCGTAATTTGACATTAAAAAAGGGGCACCCAGTGCAACTGAAAAGCACCAGATTCAAAGCAGTCAATAGGGAACAAAGAACTTTTTCATGAAGCATTTAATCAATTTTGCAGAAATCACTGCCACTAAGTATTATTGAAACAAATAGGTTAGCAACCTCAAAAAAAAATAGGTTCAGCATTTCTGTAAGGAAACATTTGTGGATGCAAGAGAAGGGTGGAAAAATTCTTAGTTTGACAGCAAAGGCCAAACACCTGCTAGGGTGAACAAGGAAAGGTGTGATCTTTTCTGGTTTTGGATCATCTTGAAAAACCACAGACTCTTTTAAGAACTGACCTGATCAGCTCTTATGTAGGTGAGCCTTGTCAGCTGTTTCAACATGGCTTCCACAGTCTGTGTTTGACCATAGCTGTAGTTAGATGGTATTTTTGAATGAAGAGAGTTTATAAAATCCCATTTCTGTAGTGTTCCTCCTGCTCTTCTGAACTCAGCTTTACTTTCTTACCATTTGTTGGTAGTGGCTTACTGTTTGCCTTTATGTGCAAGTGTGCTTACCTTCAAAGACACTACCTGCCATAGGCTGGAAAAGAAAACGTAAAAGGAGAATAAACACAGATGGAGGGAATTCCAGTTTTGGTTCAAGCAGCACTTCATGTGAGCCCAGCATGTCACTACCTTTTATTCTGTGTTAAATTTTACCTTCACATGACACTTCCACAAATGAACAAAGTGCTTTTATTGAGGACTCCTTGCCTCTCTTTGAGGTATCAGCTACTGAGTCAAAGTGAACATTAGCCCAGATTCCCTTTTGGAGAAGGACTAAACTCCCTGATTGTGGAGATAAAAATACATATCAACACAAAGCAACAGCGATGGATCAGCAAAGCAAAAAGTATCAGCCAGAAAAGCCATAAGTAATGTAGCTCCATTTTCATCATCAAACATATATAATTTTTATAATTAATTTGTGGATGACTTCACATAACTGTGAACTAGAATATTTAGAGGCTTGTTTCTCATATATTTTCTTAAATACGAGTCCTGCAGTTCTATTTTGTGTTTTCTAGAAGTGCCACCTGGTGACACTTTGAAGGACAATGGGAGTGTAGTTCAAAGCCACCTCTTCCAAAGAATGTTTTTTTCTTTAATGATAGCCATGCACTGCATATAAAATGAACTTTTTTTTCAATAATTAATAGAAACCGAGAGTCATAAAACTGGTAGTATCTGGCACATGGCTAGTGTCTGCAGAATATCCTCCTCCAAAAGACTCACCTATAGTCATACTCCCAGAAATTGTTGTTCATATCTCTACTAGAGATGAAACAAGATTGTGAACTAATTTTGCTAGCTACTAGTAGATCATTCACATAAAAACTTCAAATTTTAATAAGGGAAAAGGTTATGTTCACATATTTTCATGTGAAATTGTGTTGATGCTACAAATGACAGGGAAGGTTTGGGAGAGGAAAGGTTTGTTCAGTTTGGCTTCAGTGATTTTATAAAATTTAGCTGAAAGAATCTCTTTGTTTAATAGATAGGGAAGTAGAAAAGAGGAACAAAAAAACAGGTTAAAAAATGAAAATAATGTTAGGTTTGAAACATCCTCCCACACTTACAATTGACATACTCAATAAAAGGTGGAAAACAAAAGTACCCTAAATATCAGGTCTGTCATCTGTATTTTCTTGATGTGTTTCTCTTTTGTAAATGTGTTC